>NC_091981.1:135211603-135511603 GCF_044704955.1 Pristiophorus japonicus | reverse complement strand
CCATTACCTTTATTACCAAGACCTCAAGTGATGAAGGTGGGTGGAGCTTCCCCTTTTACACCTGAAAGTCCAGGTTAGGAGTGTCTCCCACAAGTTCACCCCCTTGTGGTCAGTGTTCTCAAGGTGTACAACTTAGGTCAGCTTATACACGGGTTACAATGATAGTTGAATACATGACATCACCTCCCCCCTGGCCCCCCCCTGGCCCCCGCAAAGTCTTATTGGGATCACAGGTTAAGTCTCTCTGGTAGTTTACACTCCATTGTAGAGCGCCTGAGTTGGGGCTCCAGTTGTTGGGCGCTGGCCTGAGTGTCTGCTGTTTGCAGTGCCTCAGGTCTGTCCGGACTGCCCACAGTGACTGGGCTCTCCTCCACTTGGTTCCGTTGTTCGGTCACCTGTGGTGGAGTAAGCTCCACATTGTGTTATTCCTCTGCTTCTTCTATGGGGTTGCTGAACCTCCTTTTAGTTTGATCCACGTGTTTGCGGCAGATTTGTCCATTCGTAAGTTTAACTACTAAAACCTTATTCCCCTCTTTGGCAATCACAGTGACTGCAAGCCATTTGGGTCCTGCAGCGTAATTAAGGACAAAAACAGGTTCATTGACATCAATACATCGTGCCCTCGCATTCCTGTCATGCTAGTCACATTGTGACTGACGCTTGCTCTCAACAATTTCTTTCATGGTGGGGTGTATAAGGGATAACCTGGTTTTGAGCATCCTTTTCATTAGCAGCTCTGTGGGTGGAACCCCTGTAAGTGAGTGTGGTCGGGATCTATTGGCCAACAGGAGGCGTGATAAGCGGCTTTGTAGGGAGACCCCTTGGATTCTGAGCATCCCCTGTTTGATTATCTGCACTGCTCGTTCCGCCTGGCAGTTTGAGGCCAGCTTGAACGGTGCCGTTCTGACACGGTTGATTCCATTGCCTGCCATGATGTCCTGGAATTCAGTGCTTGTGAAGCACGGGCCATTGTCGCTGACCAAGACATCCGGTAGACCATGGGCGGCGAACATTACCCGTAGACTTTCTACCGCGGCAGAGGATGTGCTTGAATTTAAAATGACACACTCAATCCATTTGGAGTAGGCGTCTACTACAACCAAAAACAATTTTCCCATGAAAGGACCTGCGTAGTCCACATGGATGCGTGACCATGGCTTGGCGGGCCAGGACCAGGGGTTAAGGGGGGCTTCCCTGGGTGCATTGCCCAGCTGAGCACATGTGTTGCACCTGCAAACACAAAGTTCCAGGTCTGCATCTATCCCTGGCCACCAAACGTGTGACCTGGCAATTGCACTCATCATGACAATGCCTGGGTACTCATTGTGAAGTTCTCCGATAAACACCTCTCTGCCCATCTGGGGCATGACTACTCGATTTCTCCACAGTAGGCAATCGGCCTGAATCGAGAGTTCATCCATGCTCCGATGAAACCGTTTAAATTCCTCAGGGCATGCCCTGTATGTGGCTGCTCAGTCCCCATTCAGGACACATTTCTTAACTAAAGACAGTAGCGGGTCTTTGTTTGTCCAGACTTTAATCTGACGGGCTGTCACAGGTGAGCCTTCACTTTCGAAAGCTTCAACAACCATGACCATCTCAGCATCATGTTCAGTTGTCCCCTCAGTGGTGGCTAGTGCGAGCCTGCTGAGTGCATCGGCGCAGTTTTCAGTGCCCGGTCTGTGCCAAATTGTGTAGTCACAGGCAGCTAATGTGAGTGCCCACCTCTGTATGCGGGCCGATGCATTTGCATTTATGGCCTTGCTGTTGGCCAAAAGGGACGTTAGGGGTTTGTGATCTGTCTCCAGCTCAAATTTCCTGCCAAACAGGTACTGGTGCATTTTTTTTACTGCATATACACATGCTAGCGCTTCCTTTTCTACCATCCCGTAGCCCCTTTCTGCCTGGGATGGACTTCTGGAGGCATAAGCTTCCGGCTGTAACTGACCATTGGCGTTCACATGCTGCAACACACACCCGACCACATAGAAAATAAGAACATAAGAACATAAGAATTAGGAACAGGAGTAGGCCATCTAGCCCCTCGAGCCTGCTCCGCCATTAAATAAGATCATGGCTGATCTGGCCGTGGACTCAGCTCTACTTACCCGCCCGCTCCCTGTAACCCTTAATTCCCTTATTGGTTAAAAATCTATCTATCTGTGACTTGAATACATTCAATGAGCTAGCCTCAACTGCTTCCTTGGGCAGAGAATTCCACAGATTCACAACCCTCTGGGAGAAGAAATTCCTTCTCAACTCAGTTTTAAATTGGCTCCCCCGTATTTTGAGGTTATGCCCCCTAGTTCCAGTCTCCCCGAGCAGTGGAAACAATCTCTCTGCCTCTATCTTGTCTATCCCTTTCATTATTTTAAATGTTTCTATAAGATCACACCTCATCCTTCTGAACTCCAACGAGTAAAGACCCAGTCTACTCAATCTATCATCATAAGGTAACCCCCTCATCTCCGGAATCAGCCTAGTGAATCGTCTCTGTACCCCCTCCAAAGCTAGTAAATCCTTCCTTAAGTAAGGTGAACAAAACTGCACGCAGTACTCCAGGTGCGGCCTCACCAATACCCTACACAGTTGCAGAAGGACCACCCTCCTTTTGTACTCCATCCCTCTCGCAATGAAGGCCAACATTCCATTCACCTTCCTGATTACCTGCTGCACCTGCAAACTAACTTTTTGGGATTCATGCACAAGGACCCCCAGGTCCCTCTGCACCGCAGCATGTTGTAATTTCTTCCCATTCAAATAATATTCCCTTTTACTGTTTTTTTTCCCAAGGTGGATGACCTCACACTTTCCGACATTGTATTCCATCTGCCAAACCTTAGCCCATTCGCTTAACCTATCTAAATCTCTTTGCAGCCTTTCCATGACCTCTACACAACCCGCTTTCCCACTAATCTTTGTGTCATCTGCAAATTCTGTTACACTACCTTCTGTTCCCTCTTCCAGGTCATCAATGTATATTGTAAACAGTTGTGGTCCCAGCACTGATCCCTGTGGCACACCACTAACCACCTATTTCCAACCCAAAAAGGACCCATTTATCCCGACGCTCTGCTTTCTGTTCGCCAGCCAATTCTCTATCCATGCTAATACATTTCCTCTGACTCCGCATACCTTATCTTCTGCAGTAACCTTTTGTGTGGCACCTTATCGAATGCCTTTTGAAAATCTAAATACACCACATCCATCGGTACACCTCTATCCACCATGCTCGTTATATCCTCAAAGAATTCCAGTAAATTAGTTAAACATCATTTCCCCTTCATGAATCCATGCTGCGTCTGCTTGATTGCACTATTCCTATCTAGATGTCCCGCTATTTCTTCCTTAATGAAAGTTTCAAACATTTTCCCCACTACAGATGTTAAACTAACCGGCCTATAGTTACCTGCCTTTTGTCTGCCCCCTTTTTTAAACAGAGGCGTTACATTAGCTGTTTTCCAATCCGCTGGTACCTCCGCAGAGTCCAGAGACTTTTGGTAGATTATAACGAATGCATCTGCTATAACTTCCGACATCTCTTTTAATACCCTGGGATGCATTTCTTCAGGACCAGAGGACTTGTCTACCTTGAGTCCCATTAGCCTGTCCAGCACTATCCCCCTAGTGATAGTGATTGTCTCAAGGTCCTCCTTTCCCACATTCCTGTGACCAGCAATTTTTGGCATGGTTTCTATGTCTTCCACTGTGAAGACCGAAGCAAATAATTGTTTAAGGTCTCAGCCATTTCCACATTTCCCATTATTAAATCCGCCTTCTCATCTTCTAAGGGACCAACATTTACTTTAGTCACTCTTTTACTATCCGTTTTTATGTTTTGCGCAAGTTTACTTTCGTAATCTATCTTTCCTTTCTTTATTGCTTTCTTCGTCGTTCTTTGCTGTCATTTAAAATGTTCCCAATCTTCTAGTTTCCCACTAACCTTGGCGACCTTATACGTGTTGGTTTTTAATTTGATACTCTCCTTTATTTCCTTGGTTATCCACGGCTGATTATCCCTTCTCTTACCACCCTTCTTTTTCACTGGAATATATTTTTGTAGAGCACGATGAAAGAGCTGCTTAAAAGTCCTCCACTGTTCCTCAGTTGTGCCACTGTTTAGTCTGTATTTCCAGTCTACTTGAGCCAACTCTGCCCTTATCCCACTGTAGTCCCCTTTGTTTAAGCATAGTGCGCTCGTTTGAGACACTATTTCCTCATCCTCAATCTGTATTACAAATTCAACCATACTGTGATCACTCATTCCGAGAGGACCTTTTACGAGGAGATCGTTTATTATTCCTGCCTCATTACACAGGACCAGATCTAAGATAGCTTGCTCCCTTGTCGGTTCTGTAACATACTGTTCTAAGAAACAATCCCGTATGCATTCTATGAATTTCTCCTCCAGGCTACCCTGTGCGATTTGATTTTACCAATCGATATGTAGGTTAAAATCCCCCATGATTACTGCCGTTCCTTTTTCACATGCCTCCATTATTCCCTTGATTATTGCCCTCACCACCGTGAAGTTATTATTTGGGGGTCTATAAACTACACCCACCAGTGACTTTTCCACCTTACTATCTCTAATCTCCACCCACAATGATTCAACATTTTGTTCATTAGAGCCAATATCGTCTCTGACAACTGCCCTGATATCATCCTTTATTAACAGAGCTACCCCACCTCCTTTCCCTTCTTGTCTATCTTTCCGAATCGTCAGGTACCCCTGTATGTTTAATTCCCAGTCTTGGCCACCCTGCAACCACGTTTCTGTAATGGCCACCAAATCATATCCATTTGTAATGATTTGTGCCGTCAACTCATTTACTTTATTTTGAGTGCTGTGCGTGTTTAGGTAATGTGTTTTAATACTAGTTTTTAAACCATGATTTTTAGTTTTGACCCCTCCTGCAGTCCCTTTATATTCAGTGGCCCTTTTTGTTTTTTGCCTTGGGTTTCTCTGCCCTCCACTTTTACTCATCTCTTTTCTGTCTTTTGCTTTTGTCTCCTTTTTGCTTCCCTCTGTCTCCCTGCATTGGTTCCCATCCCCCTGCCATATTAGTTTAACTCCTCCCCAACAGCACTAGCAAACACTCCCCCGAGGACATTGGTTCCGGTCCTGCCCAGGTGTAGACCGCCCGGTTTGTCCTGGTCCCACCTCCCCCAGAACCGGTTCCAATGCCCCAGGAATTTGAATCCCTTCCTGCTGCACCACTGCTCAAGCCACATATTCATCTGAGCTATCCTGCAATTTCTTCTCTGACTAGCACGTGGCACTGGTACCAATCCTGAGATTACTACTTTTGAGGTCCTACATTTTAATTTAGCTCCTAGCTCCTTAATTTCTTCTTGTAGGACCTCATCCCTTTTTTTACCTGTATCATTGGTACTAATGTGCACCACGATAACTGGCTGTTCACCCTCCCTTTTCAGAATGTCCTGCACCTGCTCCGAGGCATCCTTGACCCTTGCACCAGGGAGGCAACATACCATCCTGGAGTCTCGGTTGCGGCCGCAGAAATGCCTATCTATTCCCCTTACAATCGAATCCCCTATCACTATCGCTCTCCCACTCTTTTTCCTGCCCTCCTGTGCAGCAGAGCCAGCCTCGGTGCCATGAACTTGGCTGCTGCTGCCCTCCCCTGATGAGTCATCCCCTCAACAGTACTCAAAACGATATATCTGTTTGCAGGGGGATGACCGCAGGGGACCCCTGCACTACCTTCCTTGCACTGCTTTTCCTACAATATACATAGATGACCTGGAAGAGGGGATAGAATGTAGTGTAACAAAATTTGCAGATGACACAAATATTAGTGGAAAAGCGGGTTGTGTAGAGGACACAGAGAGGCTGCAAAGAGATTTGGATAGGTTAAGCGAATGGGCTAAGGTTTGGCAGATGGAATACAATGTCGGAAAGTGTGAGGTCATCCACCTTGGGAAAAAAAACAGTAAAAGGGAATATTATTTGAATGGGGAGAATGTACAACATGCTGAGGTGCAGAGGGACCTGGGGGTCCTTGAGCATGAATCCCAAAAAGTTAGTTTGCAGTTGCAGCAGGTAATCAGGAAGGCGAATGGAATGTTGGCCTTCATTGCGAGAGGGATGGAGTACAAAAGCAGGGATGTCCTGCTGCAACTGTATAGGGTATTGGTGAGGCTGCACCTGGAGTACTGGGTGCAGTTTTGGTCACCTTACTTAAGGAAGGATATACTGGCTTTGGAGGGGGTACAGAGACGATTCACTAGGCTGATTCCGGAGATGAGGGGGTTACCTTATGATGATAGATTGAGTAGTCTGGGTCTTTACTCGTTGGAGTTCCGAAGGATGAGGGGTGATCTTATAGAAACATTTAAAATAATGAAAGGGATAGACAAGATAGAGGCAAAGAGGTTGTTTCCACTGGTCAGGGAGACTAGAACTAGTGGGCACAGCCTCAAAATACAGCGGTGCCAATTTAAAACCGAGTTGAGAAGGAATTTCTTCTCCCAGAGGGTTGTGAATCTGTGGAATTCTCTGCCCAAGGAAGCAGTTGAGGCTAGCTCATTCAAGTCACAGATAGATAGATTTTTAACCAATAAGGGAATTAAGGGTTACGGGGAGCAGACGGGTAAGTGGAGCTGAGTCCACGGCCAGATCAGCCATGATCTTATTGAATGGCGGAGCAGGCTCGAGGGGCTAGATGGATTACTCCTGTTCCTAATTCTTTTGTTCTTATGTTCTTATGGTCTTCCATTCCCTATCTGGCTGTGGACCCTTCACCTGTGGTAAGACCAGCTCGCTACATGTGCTACTCACGTCATTCTCAGCATCGTGGATGCTCCAGAGTGACGACGCATCGCACATTAAAACAAGTTTCTAACACGGGTCATATAACATTAATAGTTTGTTGGAGCATAACAAATTGCGTGCTCTATCAAATGCCTTTTTCCTTGCTGTCCCCCCCCAGACCCAATCGCGACCTTTGCGTAGGAGCATGTGTAGCGGCTCTAACAGCGTGCTCAATTTGGGAAGAACGTTACCAAAATAGGTCTGATCCCGTCTGCTACTACCCTCCTCCCCAGGAATTCTACCTCTGGAGCTTAGAAGACGCACTTCGCCTTTTTCAGTCGCAGCCCTACCCGGTCCAGTCATTGTAGCACCTCCTCCAGGTTGTGGAGGTGTTCTTCAGTATCACGACCCATGATGAGGATGTCTTCTTGAAAAACCACCGTCCTTGGAATCGACTTGAGGAGGCTTTCCATATTTGCTGAAAGATCGCGGCAGCCGAACGAATCCCGAACGGACATCTGTTAGACTCAAACAACCCCTTGTGTGTCGTGATGATGGTCAGCTTCTTCGACTCACTCGCCAGCTCCTGGGTCATGTAAGCTGAGGTCAGGTCCAATTTTGAAAAGACTTTGCCACCGGATAGCGTCGCAAAGAGGGCCTCCATTCTCGGTTGCGGGTACTGGTCTTGGAGTGACACCTGATTGATGGTGGCCTTGTAATCGCCACATATCCTGACCGACCCATCCGCCTTGAGCACCGGCACAATTGGGCTCGCCCAGTCACTGAATTCGACAGGCGCGATGTTGCTTCCCTCAGCAGGCGGTCCAATTCGCATTCTATCTTTTCCTGCATCTCGTAAGGCACCGCTCTGGCCTTGTGGTGTACTGGCCTGGCGTCCCGAGTTTATGTGAATCACTACCTTGGCCCCCATGAAAGTGCCGATGCCGGGTTGAAATAATGGGACAAATTTGTCCAGGATCTGTGAGCATGATACTCGCTCCACAGAAGAAATTGCATTGACATCACCCCATTTCCAGTTCATGACAGCAAGCCAACTCCTCCCCAGTAGTGCGGGACCGTCCCCTGGGACAATCCAGAGTGGCAACCTATTCTCCAAATCTTTGTTGGTCACTGCCGAACACCGGAAAGATCTCCTTTGTATATGTCCGTAGCTGTGTGTCAAGCGGCAATAATTTTGGCCTCCTGGCCTTGGACACCCACAACCTTTTGAACTGTTTGATACTCATCAGGGACTGGCTGGCCCCTGTGTCTTGTTCCATTAATACTGGGATGCCATTGAGGAGCACTTTCATCATTATCGGTGGCGTCCTGGTATATGAACTGTATATGTGCTCCACATGAACTCGCTGAACTTCAGCTTCCAGCGATTTCCCCCAGTATTCAATTGGCCTCGTAGGGCTTTCATCAGGCCTGTCCTCCTCGTATATCAACCTGACTGCAGGCTGATACCTGCAAGCTCTGGCTTGGTGTTTGCCTCTACACCTCCAGCCTGAGCTGGAGGCCCCGTTGTTGGAAACAAAAGGTCCATTACCAGTCGATCGTCTCTGACTGTCTCTATAACTGTCCTTAAGCGCACCATTAACAGGTGTTGATGGCCCCATTACTGGCCGCGTTGTCCATTGCGATGGCATGAATCGCCGTTCTACTAGCCATTGTCTCTGATGAATTCCCCCTTTGGGTTTGACTACATGCTGGGGCATGTCCGATTGCCCTTGTCTGCCTAGAGAACTGTGTGCCGTGTTAACAATGTTGACTCCCTGGTCGTTTGCCGCATTTGAGCCAAGATTTTTGTCATACATCATTTTGGTCTCTTCCTCCCCTGAGATAAATGTCTGGGCTATCAGAGCCGCCGCTTCCAAGGTCAAGTCTTTGGTCTCAATCAGTTTCCTGAAAACCCCAGCGTGCCCGATGCCCTCAATAAAAAAGTCTCGCAGCATCTCTGCTCTGCATGCATCTGTGAACTTACATAGGCTCGCCAGTCGCTGGAGATCTGCCACGATGTCTGGAACGCTTTGCCCTTCTCGCCGCCGGCGCGTATAAAACCGGTGTCTCACCATGTGCATGCTGCTTGCCGGTTTAAGGTGTTCCCCGATCAACTTACTGAGCTCTTCGAACGTCTTGTCTGCCGGCTTCTCTGGCGTGAGTAGGTCCTTCATCAGGGAGTACGTTCTGGATCCACAAACAGTCAGGAGATGAGCTCTGCGTTTGTCGGCCAAATCCTGTCCCAACCATTCCTTAGTGATAAAACTTTGTTGTAGTCTCTCAATAAAGTTGTCCCAATCTTCACCAACACAGTACCTCTCTTCTGTGCTGCTAGTGGCCATGCTCGGATGGTTTAAATCCCAGTTTCTCATCGCCAATGATATGTCCTTACTATACAGTATAGATGCACACGAGGCCCATACTTGAGAGTAGGTCACTCTGTGACCAGTTACCTTTATTACCAAGACCTCAAGTGATGAAGGTGGGTGGAGCTTCCCATTTTATTCCTGAAAGTCCAAGTTAGGAGTGTCTCCCACAAGTTCACCCTCTTGTGGTCAATGTTCTCAAAGTGTACATTTAAGGTCAGCTTATACATGGGTTACAATGATAGTTGAATACATGACAAAAACAGGCATTGTATAACTGAATTTCTAGTCCAAAGAGACAGAGGAAAAGGTAAAAAATGTTGTGTCTAGTTTCAAAGTAAGAATGTTTTAATAACAAATTTCAAGGATTAAAATGATTCTGTAGGTTTTATTGAACATTTTGCAATTGAACAATGGAAGGGCATAGTGATTGTTCATCTCTTGCCAAAACCAATTGTAATCTTCGTTTGCATTTTTCAGCCTAAATGCTACAGGAGTTCGCAGCAGCTCAAGATCAAACAATAAATTACATTAACATCATGAAAATACCATCACAGATATGCACTTCTGACTTATCTGGCATGTCACTGTTAATGATTTCAGATACTCATATTACATAAAATTGAATCATTTGTGTTACCTGGGTTATCACACAGTACAAAACTGATGAACAGATGAATAAACTCTATGGCTTGGAAATTTGATTCGGCCAGAAACTTGCCAGTGCCATCTTAGGTCGAAGTTCATGGCTTCCCACAAAAAGAGCACAAACAGCACCAATATTTTAGTGCTGCCTGTTGATTTACATTAGCGCAGCGCAAAACCTGCAGTGTAACGTGTGGTTTCGGGCTAGAGTCCTTTTAGAAAGCAGTGTCAATCCTTTAATGGGGAACTGTCTTCTAAATGAAAAAAATAGAAATCATTTAAAGAAAGGCCCTTAGAGCCCAACTGCCTTCTGAAAAAAAAAATTAAAAATAATCCCTAAATGGAAATTTTCATCTCTTAAAGCTGAACTACCTTCCAGATGTAAAAGAAATATTAAAAGTGCTTCAGCACTAACACAAACAGCCCAAAAAGTCAGGGGCACTCAGGGTCTCGCATGCAGCACTCCAACTTTGTACATGGGTTTAACACTTAAAGAGAGGCCAAGAGGCCCTCCAGACAGAACGATATGGGACCACATCACTAAGGCCGTCACTACCAGCAGTGTCGCCCACATCATCTGGCTCCAGTGCCCAAAGAAGCTTCATGACCTCAAAGTGGTCAAAGTCAGTGAATTAATTTTCAAAAGCCTTCTCCTACCAACTGCACCACTAGCCTCACACACTGCTCAATGCACCACCCCCATCACTCAGCTACCAACAATCTGTACCAAACACGAGGCACACTTCCCATTCCTAGCTTCACCACCTCACCCCCTTGGAGGAGATGGTACTGGCCATTCTTGGTAGGCATGGCTGAGCCTTTGGCCAGCAGTGGGTGTTGCTCGAAAGGCAATTTCGCTAGTCGTGTGATTAGTAGTTGCCTCCGACGGTTCTTGAGTTAAATACCAAATGACACACTAGACAATGGCGGTAGCGTTAATGTTCGTTTGATGCAGAAGATTACAAGACTCACCACTTATACTTTATAGTTACCCAATAGGTCCCTGGATGATCAGTCCTGTCCTAACTCTGTTCCGTCAAGGGTCTCTTCCCTGGTGCCTACTTCTGCCGAGTGTTACTCCTAGGTCCTCGCTATGGACTGTCCAAACCTGTCTATCTTTATACCCTCCTTTTCATGCCTAACTAGTCGAGTTGGTGCCAGTAAGTCTGAGGTGATCAGGGTCTTTCCTGCTAAAATTGACAGTGCATACTCGGTCTTTATGTTGGGGGAAATTGGCTCCGGTTTGGCTTCCCAGACCGGTGACCTTATGGCCTGTACTTCCACATTCCTCCCTTTGATCAATCATCACATATATATATAATAATTTGATCACAGTAGGGTTTCGGCTTCGATACGGGGTCCTCTTTGTATTTGTCCTCTTCTTTCGATATTAATAATTTCTTTGTTTCCAATTCTCATAGGTATCAACGGGTGAGTGCAGAAGCTTGGTTTGGGTATCAGGCAAATTTGTGTTCCGTAATGGTAGGTCCTTTCGGTGGCAGTGAAGCAATAAGTCCCATTTCCCAAATAGGCACTCCTCACGAATGTTTGGGCCTTCACATTCAACATGGTCAGAGTACAGTTCTTGGCGGTGCTGTTCTTGAAACCACACTGTGCACTTCGCAGCTGGCATCCATCTGGAGGATGGGATTCCTTGTTCGAGGTCAGACTCTGAATTTGGGTATTATTGATCCAGGTGGGGATTCTACTCTCTTTGGTTTCCTGCAGGTTTTCCCGTAATTGTTCTATAATCCAGTTTCCATAACTTGCGCCTGAGTTTGGTTCTCTGCTTTCTTGGCAACATTGATGAATTGGTTGATAGTCTGAGCGTGGGGACTTTCCAATACGGTGACCATTCTTCTCTCCAGCTTACCGTCATTTTTTTCCTGCCTCCATTACCTGTCTCTGATTATTATTTGAACTATTTAAAACCTGCTTTATTTGTCTGGTCAATCCCTTTATCTTAGTGTTCAGATTAGTAATATCTAAGGTACTGACTGTGGCCTTTCCTGCCCTGTACGCTGTACCTATGTCATTTGCAATGCTTCTTTTCCGCCTCTTACTTTCTGTCTTATTCGGTCCCATTTTTTGTCTCAACAGTAGTGAAGTCAGGTCCTGATACAATTTTGTTAAATTGTCCAGGCACCAGTTGAGCAACTGAATATTATTTATGTTAAATACAACAGGTATCAACTCGTACTGTACATTGTCATCAAATTACAGTAATAAACAAACACACAAAACACCCTGTAGGACAATAAAACACAGTATCAGTTGCTCTCCTTACGGAGTAGGTCTTCTCAATCTTCTCAAACCCGGGGCAGAGCCAGGCAAAGGTATTGGATGGTTTCTAGTCCATGCGACTGTGTTCCTTTCTCTCTCTCGGAACCGTCGTCCTCGCTTCCTTCTCCTGGCGAGGCGGGTGACGCGAGGTGTGAGACTCATAGCTTCAAAACTCCGTGACAAACCGTCTGTCAGACTTGGTGCTGTCTCATCATGGGGGGCACGGGCTTCATCAGGTATACCTAGGGCGGGTACCTGGTCATCTTCTGAATCAGTACCTTCTTCTTTGGTGGCTTCCACTTAAGTACTTGCGGCCTCTAAGTTTTGGATAGGCGGCAAGATGGGTATTATACCTTGGGCTGGGACCGGGTTAGCTGCTGGGTCGGGTGGGTCGAGCCCTGTCTCTACTGAATTTAACATGACGTGGTACATGTGGCTGTTCATTTTCCCAAAGGGTTTTAGCTGGTTAAGGTGGTGCCACTTATACTTCCTTTGGCCATCCATGACCTTGAACACTGAGGCGCTAGCCTTTTCCATTATACTAAATGGTCCGGCATATTTAGGGGATCACGTTCAAATCTAATCCCATGAAAGCTTGGACACCTCTCATGACTCTTCTGGACATTAGCTTGGGGGGTGAATAGCCTGTAGAGGCTACCACTGTCTTTTGGATGGCCATTAATACATAAGGGAGGACCTTGTTCCAGGACGTGTGGTTCTGCTGTACTAATTTTCATAACATTGTTTTTAATGTCCGATTCATGCACTCTACCACTCCGCTTGATTCCGGGTGGTAGGCGATATGGAATTTCTGTTTTACACCTGCCAATTGCATGACCTGCTGCATAACTTGTCCCGTGAAATGTGTTTCCTGGTCAGAATTGATGTCCTCTGGCAATCCCCATCTGGAGAACACTTCTTCCATAAGTATTTTTGTGGTTGTGGCGGCCGAGTTATTGTTAGTTGGAAATGCTTCGATCCATTTGGAGAATATGTCCACCACCACTAGGATGTATTTCTTACCACCAGGACAGGTGGGTAAAGGTCCTATATAGTCTATCTGAAGTTGAGTCCAAGGGCCCTTGCCCTGTCTAGTATATCCTAATTCTGCCTGGGTTTTGTACTGTGTCGGATTGTTCTGGGCACATATCAGACAGTTTTTGACATACGCTTCCACTTCTTGCTATATTCCAGGCCACCAGCATAGCTCCTTCAATTTGGCTACGGTTCTATCTATTCCTTGATGCCCATTGATCCTGTCGTTCGGGGGAGGGGTTCATCTCTGAAGGGTTAAAAGTGAAAGTTTTCATGCAACATACCCGCGCATCATATGTTCCGGCGGGTACCTCGAATTGCTGCATTAAGTCTGACATTTTCCATATACATCTATTGGCCGGGTCATAGGCTAAATTATAAATTCTCATAAAATCAATTCCTACAATATCTGTCTCTCCCATGACAGGTGGAGTAGATAGGCATGAATGTTGAAAGAAATCATGTCCCAATTCTATCTCTAATGGCTTAGTGAATGTTGCCATTAGGCTATGGCCAGTAATGCCACTAAGTAAGACTTTCTGGTCACTCATTTTGTCGTGTGTGAATTGATGTTTACTACTGAGGCAGGTTCTAGATCTTGTGTCCTATAACCTGCTGTAATGCGGCCACTAAAATTTGTACTGGGTCGTCGGCTGCCTTCCTGTGGCTCTGTTTTGCCTCAGCACCCTCGTAACCTGGCTTCCCTCCTTTCAAAAGCCTACAATCCCTGCTCCAATGTCCCAAATTTCCACAGTTATAACACTCTTGGGATTGACCCGCATTATTTGACTCTTGACAAGGTGTTGCTTTCTGCTTGTACAGAGCGTTACCTTTTTTTTCCCGCATTTTGTCAGTTCCACAAACATGCATACCAATGCATTGTAGCACGCATACTAATAGCTTACACATTGCCATTGTTCTCTCTTTCATGCATAATAGCAGTACACACCCATTTCTCCATTGGTCCACATTCTTGAATTGGTCTGAAAATTTTTATTTTAAAATACCAAATATATGTGATTGCCTCATGTCCGGAACTAGAAGTTTTTCACACAATTTAAATCAACCAGAATTCCACCATGGCCAGAATGAAAGTTCGGTTTTCACAGGTTAACTAACTTCAATAACTCCAAATTAATTCAAGCCAATTTCAAACTAACCAGTGCCAGTTGAAAAAAAACTATACAGACACACACACACACACACACACACACTTAAAGACAAGTTAAAAACCATCCACATGCCTTTAACTTTACCATTCACACTGAAACATCAGAGGTTTTTAGCCCAGCTTTCCTCCACCCATGCCCATATCCGGGGGCTGTCTGAAATGCATGCACTTGACCCTTTTGGACTGTGGGTTTGGGGCTTTCTTGGTACTCTCTCCATGCACTAGTCATGCGCCTAATGATCCATGCTTCTGTGTGAGTCTCATCGGAGGCTTCAAAATGCTTTACCATGAGCATTGGCGTGGGTACAAAAGGTTTTCCGCCACTGTGAACTTAGGGCGTCGGTCAAGGTTGTTCTATCTAAACCTGCCCCACAGACGGTTTTAAATACAACCCACATCTTCCTGCATAGGTGACAGGGTGTTCCTGGTCTCCCTGTTTAAATTGGGCCATTTCGTCTACTGGGCTTTTACTATCTACTCCAGCGGCTGCCTCCATGGCTACCCACATGTCAGTTAGGGTGCCTGTGCCTCGTCGTTGTTCTTGGGGGAGAGCTCCGAAAATAATGGGCCCCACACATAGGGGGATAAATTTAACCATCTCCACTTTGTCTAAACCACCCGTTACTGCGGTCTAGTCTACAGCTGCTCTCCATAAGTGATAGTTCTTCCCGTCGAACGGGGTCACTTCCTTAGCTAAATCCTTCAACTGGGTTATGGAGAAGGGGGTTACGTATGTGGAGGGTGCATTGGCATCTGCTCCAGGAGTACGGGTAGTAGTTACGGGGTGCATGGGGATAGGATCGCTTCCCGGGGGTCCTGGGTATGGGGGCGTGCCATGGCCAGGTGCCTTTGGGGGTGGACGACACTCCCAGCGGTCCGTATCTGAGCTACAATCACCGCCGCAGGGGTCACATTTACATGTCCCTCCCTGGTTCTCCCTATTTTGTTGGAGCACTTGGGGGCCGTCTTCCCCAAAAGCATGCATAACACCCTTTTGCACAATCAATTGGCTTTCTAATTCTTTGATAGTTTTCTTGCACTGAGTGTGGTCTGCTCTGTTTTCCCTATCAGTTATGTGAGCCGCTTGAAGGAATCTAAGGCTGGCTGCTAATTTGCGACTTAGCTACTTGGTCTTGAGCCTCTGTGCACTTTTGCCTCATTTTATCCTCATTTTGCTTCCTATTATCTGCCATAGTCATACTAGAGGCCAGATGCAACTTATGTAGTTTTTTATTGTTTTGGAGAGTCTCAATTTGATTGGCTTGCTCCACCAATTTGAGCGTCAATTCCTTAACTTCATCTGTCAATTTTCCTACGTCTGTCTGATGTCCTGATTTTTCATGCTCACTTTGGTTTTATGACGTATTGTTAAGGTCACTCTGCTTAAGTAATTCTGCATAATATGCTGCCAGTAAGACACATTTAGACTCCCTCCTTTTCTTTTCCTTTTTAGTTTTGTTAAAGAATTTATCTCCTCTGGGAAATCCAGGTGAGCTCATTGTTCCAAGCCATTCCCTGAACTGGTTAAACTGCTCTTCCCATGACTGGGAGATTCCACCTTTTCCTACCATTTCTCCTATGTCTTTCCTACAGTTTTAACTCAGAATCGTCCCATCAAGGTCGTCACTGTTGCTCGAACGGCAATTTTGCTGGTCGTGTGATTAGTAGTTGCCAGCGACGGTTCTTGAGTTAAATACCAAATGACACACTAGACAATGGCGGTACAGTTAATGTTTGTTTAATTCAGAAGAAGTACAAGACTCACCACTTATACTTTATAGTTACCCAATACTATACTTTATAGTCCCCGGATGATCAGTCCTGTCCTAACTCTGTTCCTTCAAGGGTCTCTTTCCTGGTGCCTACTTTTACCGAGTCTTACTCCTAGGTCCTTGCTATGGCCTAACACTGTTCTGTCAAGGGTCTCTTCCCTGGTGCCTACTTCTGCTGAGTGTTACTCCTAGGTCCTCGCTATGGACTGTCCGAACCTGTCTATCTTTAAACCCTTCTTTTCATGCCTAACGAGTTGAGTTGGTGCCAGTAAGCCTGAGGTGATCAGGGTCTTTCCATCTGAAATTGACAATGCATACTCGGTCTTTATGTTGGGGGAAATTGGCACCGCTTTGGCTGCCCAGACCAGTGACCTTTTGGCCTGTACTTCCTCAGTGGGGCCGAAAGGATAAAAGATGCTGGCATCCTCATACCTATCCTCCTCCTCACATCTCACTTCCCTCCCATCGCACAATATATTCTGATTTACAAGGTGCATGTTGTGTGAGCATGCTCCTCTTGCGTTCCTGCCCTCCCCTCACCACAACTCTGCCCTTGTGCCTTCCTCATTTCACACACGCAAGAAATGCAGCTGGCCCAGCTAGTGTTCAACCAAGAAGAGGCAGTCTGCCCAGCCAGACAGAGCAGAAGGAGAAGAAAAAGGCGGAATAAGAAGTAGAAGTTGGTAGGAATGAGTGATCATAGTGTTCCTAACACAGATGAGACTGCACACAGGGAGGTTAAAGTAACAGTGACCTCAGTCTTTATTAAGACACTCTAGAGTGAGGAACAGGCCTTAGGGGCCGGCTTATATACAGTGCTCCCAAGGGATGCTGGGATCCCTTGGGACTTCAGGGGATGCGCTCTCTGGTGGCGGAACATGGGAGTGCATGCTTTACAGATACACAACATCACTTCCCCCAAAGTCAAAGTGAAAACTATTTACAAGGTGAGGCGGTCGGGAGCCTTTCTTTCCCTGGTGGACCGCCCCGGTACAAATGTCTGTTATGTGTGTTGGCTGTGCCCTCGCTGGGCTGGTGTGTTGTTGGCTCTGCAGGGCTGCTGGGTGAGCCTGGCCTTGCTGGGCTGTTGGGCGTGATGGGTTCGATTTCCTGGTCCGGCGTGGTGTCGTAGATCCTTTGGGTGTGTGTTGTGGGCTCAAAAAAGGTGGTGTCTGCTGTGGGTTGTTCAGGGCAGTCTGTGAACCGCAGCCTTGTTTGGTCCAGGTGCTTTCTGCAAATTTGTCCATTGTCTAGTTTGACTACAAACACCCTACTCCCTTCTTTAGCTGTCACCGTGCCCGCGATCCACTTGGGACCATATCCACAGTTTAGCACATATACAGGGTCATTCAGATCAATTTCCCGTGACACAGTAGCGCGACCATCGTTTACATTTTGCTGCTGCCGCCTGCTCTCTACCTGATCATGCAGGTTGGGGTGGACCAGTGAGAGTCTGGTTTTAAGTGTCCTTTTCATGAGTAGCTCAGCCGGGGGCACCCCTGTGAGTGAGTGGGGTCTCGTGCGGTAGCTGAGCAGTACTCGGGACAGGCGGGTTTGGAGTGAACCTTCTGTGACTTGTTTAAGGCTCTGTTTGATTGTTTGTACTGCCCGCTCTGCCTGCCCATTATAGGCTGGTTTAAGCGGGGCCGAGGTGACAGCTTTGATCCCATTGCGGGTCATGAATTCTTTAAATTCAACACTGATGAAACATAGCCCATTGTCACTGATCAGTATGTCAGTCAGGCTGTGGGTGGCAAACATGGCCCTCAGGCTTTCAATGGTGGTGGTGGCGGTGCTTCCAGTCAGGCCGTCGGTGGCAAACATGGCCCTCAGGCTTTCAATGGTGGTGGTGGCGGTGCTTCCCGACATTATTTCACATTCAATCCATTTTGAAAAAGCATCCACCACCACCAGGAACATTTTACCGAGAAACGGGCCCACATAGTCGACATGGATCCTTGACCATGGTCTGGAGGGCCAGGACCACAAACTTAGTGGTGCCTCTCTGGGCACGTTGCTCAACTGAGCACACACGCGGCATTGCTGTACACAGGACTCTAAGTCAGAGTCGATACCAGGCCACCAACGTGGGAACTGGCTATCGCTTTCATCATTACTATACCCGGGTGTGTGCTATGGAGATCCGAGATGAACGTCTCCCTGCCCTTATTGGTAGCACTACGCGGTTACCCCACAACAGGCAGTCTGCCTGAATGGACAGTTCGTCCTTTCGCCGCTGGAACGGCTTGATTAGCTCTTGCATTTCAATGGGGATGCTGGCCCAGCTCCCATGCAGTACACAGTTTTTTACTAGGGACAGCAGAGGATCTTGGCTGGTCCAAGTCCTAATCTGGTGGGCCGTGACAGGTGATTTATCATTTTCAAACGCTTCCATGACCATCAACAAGTCTGCGGGCTGTGCCACCATCAACAAGTTTGCGGGCTGCGCCATTTCCACCCCCGTGGTGGGCAATAGTAGCCGACTGAGAGCATCCGCACAGTTCTCGGTGCCTGGCCTGTGGCGGATGGTATAGTTATATGCTGATAGCGCGAGTGCCGACCTTTTATGCGGGCTGAGGCATTAGTATTTATTCCCTTGTTTTCAGCGAACAGGGATGTGAGGGGCTTGTGATCAGTTTCCAGCTCAAATTTGAAGCCAAACAGGTACTGATGCATTTTCTTTACCCTGAACACAGCTAATGCCTCCTTCTCAATCATGCTGTCGGCCCTCTCGGCTTTAGACAAGCTCCTGGAGGCATAGGCGACAGGTTCCAACTTCCTGCAATGCTAGCTTGTTGTAATACACACCTGACTCCCTATGACGATGCATCACATGCTAGCACAAGTCTTTTACACGGGTTATACAATTCAAGCAGCTTGTTGGAGCATAAAATGTTTCTGGCTTTCTCAAAAGCAATTACTTGTTTTTTTCCCCCATATCCAGTTCTCACCTTTACGTAATAACACATGTACGGGCTCTAAGAGGGTGCTTCACCCCGGTAGGAAATTTCCAAAAAATTGAGGAGTCCCAGGAACGACCGCAGCTCCATGACATTCTGTGGCCTGGGCGCGTTCCTGATAGCCTCTGTCTTGGCGTCTGTGGGCCGAATGTCATCCGCCAAGATCTTTCTCCCCCAAAACACCACTTCTGTTGCCATTAAGACGCATTTCGATCTCTTCAGCCGCAGCCCTACACGCTCCAGTCGCTGGAGGGCCTCCTCCAGGTTTTGTAGGTGCTCGGCGGTGTCCCGACCCATGACCAATATGTCGTGCTGAAAAACCATTGTGCGTGGTATTAATTTGAGAAGGAAGATCACTACAGCCAACTGAATTCCAAACAGGCATCTGTTGTAGATGAACAGTCCCTTGTGCGTGTTGATGCAGGTGAGGCCCTTCGAAGTCTCCTCCAGCTCCTGCGTCATGCAGGCCGAAGTCAGGTCGAGCTTGGTGAACGTCTTGCCTCCTGCCAGCGTCGCAAATAGGTCGTCTGCCTTAGATGGTGGGTATTAGTCCTGTAGCGAGAAACGATTAATAGTTACTTTATAATCGCCGCAAATCCTGACCGTGCCATCACTTTTGAGTACTGGAACAATCGGGCTGGCCCACTCGCTGAATTCCACTGGGGAGATGATGCCCTCGCGTTGCAGCTTGTCCAGCTCGATTTCCACTCTCTCCCTCATCATGTCAGGTACTGCTCGCGTCTTGTGGTGAATGGGTCATGTCTCTGGGAGCAAGTGGATCTGCACCTTTGCCCCAGAAAAGTTTCCAATGCCTGGCTCAAAAAGGGAAGGAAATGTGTTCAGAACCTGGGTACATGAGGCCTTATCAACATGTGATAGCGCACGGATGTCATCCCAATTCCAGCGGATTTTGCCCGGCCAGTTCCTTCCACGCAGTTTGGGGCCATCGCCCGGGATAATCCATAGTGGCAGTTCATGCACCATGCCCTTGTAGGTGACCTTGACCATGGCGCTGCCCAGGACAGTGATAATCTCTTTGGTGTACGTTCTCAGTTTTTTGTGGATGGGGCTCAGGGCTGGTCTGAGTGCCTTGTTGCACCACAGTCTCTCAAAAATTTTTTACTCATGATGGATTGGCTAGCGCCAGTATCCAGTTCTATGGCTACGGGTAAGCCATTCAATTTTACATTTAGCATTATAGGTGGATATTTCATCGAAAATGTGTGCACCCCATGTACTTCAGCATCTGCCTCCTTTCTCTGAGACTCGAAATTGCTTTGATCCACCATGGACCGATCTTCCTCTGCCACGTGGTGGTTAGCAGGTTTTGCATAGCTTGCAGCTCGTCTGCAAGCTCGTTGGAGGTGACCCATTGTTCCACAGCTCTTGCAAACATACCCTTTGAAGCGGCATGAATAGGCTGAATAGAGGTCTCCACAACGCCAACAAGGTGTGAATTGCCTTGCATTCATCCTTTGTTGCAGACACTGAGTCATCTGGGTCACCTGAGGCCTGCTGGCAGTTGCAGCCTCGTGGTTTCTGCCCTGTACATTTCTGCTCGCAAACACAGTTCCAGTTAATTTATGAACATTGCTAGCACTTGTGTGCTGAAAGATTTGTTTGGTGTTTTCACTGGTGGACATAAACGCCTGTACTATCACAATGGCCTTACTGAGGGTCGGTGTCTCTACAGTCAAAAGTTTTCGTAGGATGGTCTCGCGGCCAATGCCCAGTAAAAAAAGCCTCTGAGCATTTGCTCCAGGTAGCCATCAAACTCACATTGTCCTGCAAGTCACCTTAGCTCAGCGACGTAGCTCGCCACTTCCTGACCTTCAGTTCGCTGTCACGTGTAGAACCGATACCTCGCCTTCAGCACGCTCTCCCTCAGGTTAAGATGCTCCCGAACCAGTGTACAAATCTCCTCATACGACTTATCTGTGGGTTTCACCGGAGACAGAAGATTCTTCATGAGGCTGTAGGTCGGTGCCCCGCAGACCGTGAGGAGGACCGCTCTCCTTTTTGCAGCGCTTCCTTCTCCATGCAGTTCATTGGCTACAAAGTACTGGTCTAGCCATTTGACATAGGCTTCCCAGTCCTCACCCGCCGAGAACTTTTCCAGGATACCCACAGTTTTCTGCATCTTTGCATTGGATTCATATACTCATCGCCAGTTATTTTGTTCCTAACACAGATGAGACTGCACACCGGGAGGTTAAAGTAACAGTGACCTCAGTCTTTATTAGACACTCCAGAGTGAGGAACAGGCCTTAGGGGTTGGCTTATATACAGTGCTCCCAAGGGATGCTGGGATCCCTTGGGACTTCAGGGGATGCGCTCCCTTGTGGCGGAACATGGGAGTGCATGCTTTACAGATACACAACACATAGCATAATTGAATTTCAAATCCAGATGGAGTGTGAGAAAGTTAGATCTCTAACCAGCATACTGTGCTTAAATAAAGGAGACGATGAAGGTATGAGGACAGAGTTGGGTAAAGTGGACTGGAAAAATAGATAAAAGTGTCGGACGGTTGATGAACAGTGGTGTACATTTAAGGAGATATTTCCCAACTCTCAAGAAAAATATATTCCAGTGAGGAGGAAAGGGTGTAAGAGAAAAGATAGCCATCCTTGGCGAACTAAGGAAATTAAGGACGGTATCCAATTGAAAACAACGTGGACAAAACTCGTGGGAGGACAGAAGACTGGGAAGCTTTTAAAAGCCAGCAAAGAACGAGTGAAAAAATGATTGAGAAAGGGAAGATAGACTATGGAAGTAAACTAGCACAAAATGTGAAAACAGATAGCAAGAGTTTCTATAGGTATATAAAAAGGAAAAGAGTGGCTAAAGTAAATGTGGAGGACGAGACCGGGGAATTAGTAATGGGGAACATGGAGATGGCAGAAACTCTGAACAAATATTTTGTATCAGTCTTTATGGTAGAGAACACTAACAATATTCCAACAGTGGATAGTCTAGGGACTATAGCTGGGGAGGAACTTAACACAATCACAATCACTAAGGAGGCAGAACTCAGTAATATAATGGGACTCAAGGCAGATAAATCCCCTAAACCTGATGGCTTGCATCCTAGGAGAAGTAGCGGCAAGGATAGTGGATGCATTGCCTGTAATTTACCAAAATTCCCTGGATTCTGGGGAGGTTCCAGCAGATTGGAAAACTGCAAATGTAACGCCCCTATTTAAAAAAGGAGGCAGACAAAAAGCAGGAAACTATAGACCAATTCGCCTAACATCTGTGGTTGGGAAAATGTTGGAGTCCATTAATAAAGAAGCAATAGCAGGACAATTGGAAAAGCAAAATTCGGTCAGGCAGAGTCAGCATGGATTTATGAAGGGGAAGTCATGTTTGACAAATTTGCTAGAGTTCTTTGAGGGTGGATAAAGAGGAACCAGTGGATGTGGTGTATTTGGACTTCCAGAAGGCATTTGACAAGGTGCCACACAAAAGGTTACTACAGAAGATAAAAGTTCACGGGGTTGGGGGTAATATATTAGCATGGATAGAGGATTGGCTAACAACCAGAAAGCAGAGAGTCGAGATAAATGGTTCATTCTCTGGTTGGCAACCAGTAACTAGTGGGGTGCCACAGGGATCAGTGCTGGGACCCCAACTATTTACAATCTATATTAACGACTTGGAAGAAGGCACTGAGTGTAACATAGCCAAGTTTGCTGATGGGAGGAAAAGCAATGTGTGAGGAGGACACAAAAAATCTGCAAAAGCACATAGACAGGCTAAGTGAATGGGCAAAAATTTGGCAGATGGAGTATAATGTTGGAAATTATGAGGTCATGCACTTTGGCAGAAAAAATCAAAGAGCAAGTTATTATTTAAATGGAGAAAGATTGCAAAGTGCCACAGTACAGCGGGACCTTGGGGTACTTGTGCACGAAACACAGAAGGATAGTATGCAAGTACAGCAAGTAATCAGAAAGGCCAATGGTATCTTGGCCTTGCTTGCAAAGCGGATGGAGTATAAAAGCAGGGTAGTCTTGCTACAACTATATAAGGTATTGGTGAGGCCACACCTGGAATACTGCATGCAGTTTTGGTTTCCATATTTACGAAAGGATATACTTGCTTTGGAGGCAGTTGAGAGAAGGTTCACTAGGTTGATTCCGGAGATGAGAGGGTTGACTTATGAGGAAAGATTGAGCAGTTTGGATCTCTACTCATTGGAATTCAGAAGAATGAGAGGTGGTCTTACCGAAACATCTAAGATTATGAGGGGGCTTGACAAGATGGATGCAGAGAGGATGTTTCCACTGATGGTGGAGACTAAAACTAGAGAGCATGATCTTAGAATAAGTGGCCGCCCATTTAAAACAGAGATGAAGAGAAATTTCTTCTCTCAAAGGGTTGTAAATCTGTTGAATTCACTGCCTCAGAGAGCTGTGGAAGCTAGGACATTGAATAACTTTAAGACAGAAATAGACAGTTTCTTAAACGATAAGGGGATAAGGGGTTATGGGGAGCGGGTGGGGAAGTGGAGCTGAATCCCTCATCAGATCAGCCATGATCTTATTGAATCACAGAGCAGGCTAAAGGGGCCCTATGGCCTATTCCTGTTCTTATTTCTTATGTTCTTAAGGAGAAGGAGAAACACCATCACTCAATATCACACTCACAGCAATCAGCTCCTCGAGGTTGCCCTCCAAGACCATTTGCAATGTCCCCCACTGAAAGTCAGCAGGCTTCCATCAGCCATGCTACAGCCACTGGAGTAGCACTGCATAACATCACTTAGATAGGCAAAGGCACATGCAAGACAGTCACTACAGGAATGTACAAGGGTGATTAGTTGATTATTTGATGTAATATTGGATGGAAAGATGTTTCAATTTGGATTGGAAAGTTTGCTTTGCTTTGTGGTTTGCATTGTGGCCAAGAGGACTCTTTGATCGTCAGTATCAGAGGGAAGGTAAGGTGTGGGTCAAATGTTGAAAGGGGAATTGGGATTGTAGTCACTGGTATCACATGCAGATGATTCCATCCTGGATATCCAGGCCAGAAAGGGGTTGTTTGGGTTGCATTCTTCCTGCTGCTACCTCCTCTTCTGAGTCTTCCTTTTCTGCGTCTTCCTCTTCTCTCTGCGAGTAGATGCTAGAAATCTGAAATAAAAGCAAAAAATGCTGGAAATACTCAGGTCAGGCAGCATCTCGACCTGAGGCATTAATTCAGTTTCTCTCTCCATGGATGCTGTCTGACGTGCTGAGTACTTAGAACATTTTCTGTCTTCTCCGAGGCTTTCCTTCACCAGCCGAAGCCTTGCAAGCGTCCAGCAGCAATCCGTGCACTTCCTGCACATTTTCAAAACCTTTAACATCTATTGCACCAACCAGTACTTCAATAAATTATTTTAAAAAACAGTTCAATTGCTTAAATCCAAACTTACCTAAAGCATGTGTGTATCACTTTAAGAAGCACTGATAGCATCTCTGCAGGGCTGCTTCATGCACGCTTTTCTGTGTGTGCTTAGGACCCAGCGTAATGATGAGCGAAAACGTCCAAGGTAACAGTCGTGGCATCAAGTCAGGTGTTGCATGCCAATTGGCGTCACAATCTGCTAATTTACATTTCAGAGGCCAGCGCTCTCAACAACAGCTCTATGGCCCTTATCAAAATGGCAGCTGCCGTGTCCCACACCGCACCCAGCCGGAAGCAAAGCAGCCACCATTTTTTTCGAGAAAACCAGCGTTAACAGCCGCGATAAGGTAAGCAGTTTTGAGGCCTTTTATTGTAAAATATGGTTTTGAGTATTCTAGGATATTAATAGTAGGTTGTGCAGTTGAATCATGACTGAGAATAGTGTAATACAGTCCTAGAGCAGAATGGTGTTTTAAATTTAATATCTGTATCAAAGTTTTGAGGTTTTTGCACCAGATACTCTTTCAATCTGTAGGCAGATTTCAATTCCCATTGAGTGCACTTTTTTCTGCTCAATATCTCGTTAAATGATAGCAGGACCTGGACAGTCTATGCTTTCCTCACAAATATCAATTTATAGTAGCAGCGAGCTTTGCTTTATGTGAGGTCCTTGGCCTGGAGGTTCCGCTTGGGGTGCAAGCGGCAAAATGCACCCAAAATGTGCTGCTGTTGCCGAGGGGATGTTACACTGAAGTTTCTGCACAAGCTGATTAGGATACTCCTGCAGTTATTAGGATAATCCCGCAAACTCCCATGAAACAGTGCAATCAAGCAACGTAATTGAATGTAATCGATTTGTAATTGGAGCAGGGCCAATGGGGCCTCAAAAGTGCTGGGTGGGATCGTTCGTATAAGATGCAAGGAAAGAAAAATTGCCTTCAGAGTGAGGATGATGATCACAAGGTAAGACTCTTTTTTTAAACAGAATAATTTATTGGATTTTTACACTGTTCTATAACTGAAAAAATCATTCCACTTGTACAGATTTACAATATAATTACACAATGTAGTCCACACACCCACATATATGTATCACTGTGCAGTTGCAGTCTTGGCTTTATACATTGCCATCCTCTTAATCTTGGCAATCGCTAGACCTCGATTTGGGCCCTTCGGGCAGGCCCTTGTGCAGTTCATGATGGTGTGGCAGCGATAGAGGGAGAAAGGATCCTGCAGCTCAGCTAGACGCTCCTCTCTGAACTCATCCCTGGAATCAATCATCCAACGATATGCCTGAACTGCCTGCTGCTCGCTGCTGTCTTCAATTAACTAATTACTGCAGTAGAGCAGGACACACCTGTGGGGCTTCAATTGAATGCTGGTCACAGCTTTTTGATGTACCCTGTACAAAAGCCAGATCAATTGATTAAATTTAAACTAATGCAAATCAGGTAATGGTAGCAGCAGCAGGAGAAACTCTTTTGAGTTTACCTGAAAATAAACATAAACAATAAACCGTGCCACCCGCCTGGGTGACACAGCAGACATTTTCAAGGCCCCTTTTTTTTCCCTTTTTTTTTGGTTTTTTTTTGGGGCGCTAAAATCAAATTTTTTCCAGTGCCCCCTATAAAAGGGGAGGGGGACACTAAAAGCACCGGCAATTAAAACAAATTAAACTTTAAAACGTAAAATCAAATTAAAATTTGGTTGCCGGGCGTGATGATGCACTCCAGTCCCTCCGGTGCCCACCTCTCAGCAGCAGGAGAAACCAGTCTAGGTCAGGCTTCAGGTGCCTTGTAAGTTTGGTGATTAACACTGGATTCACGTGACCATGCCTGTGTGCCCGACAATCTGGGCGCAATATGATGAACATCTCCGAACAGGCACAATCAGTGGATAGTCACCATTAGCATTAGACAGGTTAGATGCAGGAAGAATGTTCCCAATGTTGGGGAAGTCCAGAACTAGGGGTCACAGTCTAAGGATAAGGGGTAAGCCATTTAGGACCGAGATGTGGAGGAACTTCTTCACCCAGAGAGTGGTGAACCTGTGGAATTCTCTACCACAGAAAGTTGTTGAGGCCAATTCACTAAATATATTCAAAAAGGAGTTAGATGAGGTCCTTACTGCTAGGGGGATCAAGGGGTATGGCGAGAAAGCAGGAATGGGGTACTGAAGTTGAATGTTCAGCCATGAACTCATTGAATGGCGGTGCAGGCTAGAAGGGCCGAATGGCCTACTCCTGCACCTATTTTCTATGTTTCTATGTTTCTATTCTGAGTGGGGCATAGCAACATTTGTAGGTGGGGATTTATTTGGGCAAATGTACTTTTTAACCAACGTAAAAGATCACGGATACTCCAGTATAAAGTGGCTATGGACAAAATTCACTACAACTAAAATTCCGCAAACTTTAGCACTATTTCATTTGATTCCCATCTGATCATGCTGATATCTGGGCAGAAATCATGTGTAAACTCCAGACCTTTATATCAACTGTCACACCTTTTTTACATCATCTCATGATAACATCAGAATTCTTACATTTCAAAAAACTTGCCATAGATGGCATTTCTGTCATTGGGTGGTTTATATAATAAGTAGCTGTTAAGCAATTCCAAAATCTAAAACCAATATTATCAGAATTAAGTCAGATTTGGCCAGATTTTCAGCATGAATGCTAGTGTACAATAGTGACAGATTACTACTACCAGAAAGTGGGTAGGATTTCACATGGAAAAACATTAATAACAGGAATATTAATGCTCCTAGAAGCAAAAAAGCAAACTTACCCAAATAGCTCCTCTCGGTCTACTTTTCTCCAGTTTCGCTATATCATGTTGTCCCAAAATTGTCCTTGTCACTCCTGACTGATCCTTGTCCAACCTATTATTGATCTTTTGAAGGTAGAGTGCTTAAAAGTGCACTTACTATTCCAAATATAGCTTCATCTATACAAAATTAGAATAACTTGTTTTGACCTATAATACAATGACATCTGAGTGCTTGATTAGTTCTGCTGATAATAGCTTCACATTGCCTGGGTAATTTCAGTGAATGATTTGCGATGGTTGGTAATTACAGCTGTATTGTTTTATTTTTTCCTTACCTCGACATAATAACATCCCATCATCATGCAAGTATGTTTCATGTTTTGGCCTTTATTGCAAGGGGGATAGAGTATAAAAGCAGAGATGTCTTGCTACAACTGTACAGCGTATTGGTGAGGCCACACCTGGAGTACTGCATACAGTTTTGGTCTCCGTATTTAAGAAAGGATATACTTGCATTGGAGGCTGTTCAGACAAGGTTCACTAGGTTGATTCTGGAGATGGAGGCTGTCATGTATCTTACATTATTATATATAACTGTATCCTAACATGCTATACATGACTGTAATAAGACATGATCTGTAACCACCAGCATACCTTACCACCAGGGGTGCACTTGCAAGAGACAGGTATATAACGACAGGTCACAGGCAAGTGCAGCATTCTAGAGCTGTGAAATAAAGGTGCAGGTCCAGAGTGACCTTGACTTCACTACATGCCTCGTGTGTATCTGTACTGAGGAGACAGGACTTTACAGGGGCCTATACATATTGAGTAGATTGGGCCTATACACATTGGAGTTCAGAAGAATGAGAGGTGATCTTATTGAAACTTATAAGATAATGAGGGGGCTCGACAAGGTGGATGCAGAGAGGATATTTCCACTCATAGGGGAAACTAAAACTAGGGGATATAGTCTTAGATTAAGGGGCCTCCCATTTAAAACTATGAGGAGATATTTCTTCTCTCAGAGGATTGTAAATCTATGGAATTCTCTGCCCAGAGAGCTGTGGAAGCTGAGTCATTGAATATATTTAAGGCGGAGAGAGACAGATTTTTGAGCGATAAGGGAGTAAAGGGTTATGCGAAGTGGGCAGGGAAGTGGAGTCCATGATCAGATCAGCCATGATCTTATGGAATGGCGGAGCAGGCTCGAGGGGCCAAATGGCCTACTCCTGCTCCTATTTCTTATGTTCTTATGTTTTCCATTCATTAGCTGATCTATGTAAAACCATCGGTTATTCCTGAGCCCATCTTTAATTGGTCAGATTTGTTTGAACGCTATCAATCTCCATCATACTCATCACCTGCTAATATAGCTTGATGCCATCATCAAATTTAAAAGAAGCACTATCTTCTAAATAATTTAGTATGAAGCAAGTAATAAGATCAGATCCCTGTGGAACTTCATTAGTCATTCCCAGAGAGTTTTTTTTCATGTTTATCACCACATTCTGATTTCTACTGTCAAACCAGGGATGAAATTCCTCTTAGTGCTCAGTGAACTAGCAATACGTTGATCCGTGTCAGATCAGCTGCATTTGCCTGGAAGGAAGCTGTGGTTTAAAAAAACCAGTTGAGAATCATCATTACTTTTACCACCATTAGTCGTGCAATATAGGTGTAGATCCTTGAATAAGCTTTGAATCCAGCAGATGGTACAATTCATCTGTAACCTCCTTGATGGATTGTAGCCTCCTCACACAACTGTCGTGAAGTTGAGATAAATCTGCCATCTGTGATAGACATGTTGCCTTGGTTAGTAGCAGGTCCTCAGTAGCATGAGAAAATTTATATGTTCATCTTTAACTCATATTTAAGTAGCCAAAACTATTCGTGCCACATCTGTACATTAACATGTTTTACTGCAGATTTAATGCAGGCAAAAATGTGCTAATGTACTACTACAAACAACATTGCAAATTATTCTATATTAATGCTCACTTAGCATGTGTGTTATCTCTAATGTACAGAGAAATTTCACTCCAAAACATTTGAATTTGATTGAACTCTCATCCTTATCACAATTATGGTTCTCCTCCTGAGAGCAACACATTCATCATATTGAGACTTTCTGATGTACTCTTGCTACTTCCTACACAAAGCATATTAATTATGTCTGCTAAATAGGTGGCCTTAAGACATCAGGAGAGTTGTCAGGGATCAGAGCAGCAGACATTGCAAGGAACAACTCAAATGTTTCAGTTCACAAAGCAGCATGGATACATCAGCAAGTCCACAAATATCAATTCGTATTCTTGAATGAGTATGTGGAGATTCCAATATACTGAAAACAATACTGGCTGAGAGAGCATGATGTAAACTGAGAAATGCCAATTTTCAGCTGTTATTGTATGGTTTTGGAAAGAGTCCTGCTGACTCAGATGAAATCCAGTGAAATGTCAGGAATAGATTAATGTAGCTGCATGACTAGTGCAGCAAACTCTCAAGTTAATTCTGAATATTGACTGTGGAACTTTACAAATTGGACAGCTTGATTAACCTGCTGCCTCAGCTCTGATGGTTCTATGAACTCGTCCTGTTACTTGTAGAATTAAATACTTGCTTCTTTGCTTATACAGTAGTTTACAAGACAAGATACCTGGTGGTGACCATGTTTTGCTTTGTCTGGGAGTTGACTGAAAAATACTGTAATCATTTTATACTGAGAGTTACAATAACGTGTTCTAATCGGAGCTGCTGAGACTTCAGGGGCTTTAGTGCACCTTAGAAATTGTTTTTGATCCTTAATGCAAATTGAAAGAGAGAACTTGTATTTACAATGATGAATTTGTGGTGAGTGATAACAGTGAACGAACAGCTTCCTCTGAAACTGACCGCAACTTCATGATGTAGCACATGAACATCCTAACGCAGAAATCCTGAAGTTGCAGTCAGTCATTCTCTGCTCCGACACTGGCTGTGCTGTGTCTCCTGCCTCCTGCCCCCACTTCCCCCCATCCCTCTCAGCCACCCACAGCCAGCAATCGGTGTAATCTGTCAAATCAGAGAAACTGATGAAAACTTTGTCTCTTCTGCGGTAATATCGCAGTTACATCCCCCATTAAAAGTTAGATTCTTTTGAATAAAGTGTAACTGGGGTTTAAACAGCATATTGGCTGCTAAACAATTATGGCCTTGAAAAACTAATTTTAATTTTGTGGAGTGGCAACTTTATCTATTTTAACAAAAATGTAATTTTTTAAGAAAATTTAAATAAATATTTTACTTTTTTTTAAAGTTTGTTCATTTTCATATCAGGTTTATCTTTCCTCATGTGAAAGCCCCAAACTTTGTTTTGCTCTCTAACATTTTTTAAAAGTTAGAATCAAAGGAGCTGATTTACTTCCTGTTTCCCTGGTTATGAGAACTCTGCATTGTGATTGGTTGGTTAAACAGCTGATTGATATCACAGCAGCTGTGGGATTCCCACAAAACTATGCTGACTTTAACTGCATGTCAGAAAAGCCAAACTTTCTCGCCACGGAGATCACGAGATCTTTGTAGGAACCATACTTGGGAGCCTGTGGCATATGCCTTTGCTTCACCACTGACCGCAAGTTACAGGCCATAATGTCTTTCATGTCCTCAAGATGTCCCAAATAGATTACTTTTGAAGTGTAGTAACTTTTGCTTTGTTGGCAGACAGGTAATTTCCATATCGCAAGGCTCCACAGCAGAGAATGAACGAATGACAAGATAACACCTGAATTTCCTTGGAATTGTCCTGATTGGTTCCCGTAACTTCAACTGAAGATCAGCAGAAAGTCCATTTATGCATCTATCCTGGATCGATGTGATGTTTATAGATTCATGTGATCAGCATTTAGTCCTACAGAATTGATCCCTAATTTGAAACAAAGTCTAAGCCTAAGTTTACACAATACTGTAAATTGATCACTGGCAGCTCAATTGCTCTTCAATAATTCAATTTTCCTATATATTAGATAGAAGGATTGACATTCCTACAGACTGCTTATAAACAATGGTTAATTTATTGTAGCTCATCCTGTGTAATTACTGCTGTAACTAAATCTAGCATGGGCTAAATTGGCAATAATCTGTTTGCTAAGCAATAACATTAATAACTAAAGTACATTTGACGCTTCAATGAGTATATATTGGAAAGAAATAAGAAGTGATGTTTTACATGTGAAAAGTATGCTTGGATCAGAATTATAGTCAGGTCATAGATTAATTCATATGAGGGGAAGTGATTTTTATTTTGTAAACCATATTAGCTTGATTGGGGGAAGTATAATTGAACCAGTTTGGATTTGCTTTGCTTAACAGCATGAAACGTAATTTTTCCCTTTTCTAACACATAGACCTTTAAATTACACTGTGTGATAATAAGTATAAACATTTGATGGGGATAATTTGGACGTGAATGAAATTAAAATTGGAAGAGAAGTACAACGTCAGCTGAATGGACATCACCCTTTTTACATTATCACCCAAAGTCAAAATCAGATGTGTTTGTCTGAAATTCTTCTCCACACTATTTTTAAGGTAATTGGCAAAAGAACCAGAGGTAACATGAGGAAATAAATGTTTGAGCAGTGAGTTGTTATGATCTGGAATGCACTGCCTGAAAGGGTGGTGCAAGCAGATTTGATAATAATTTTCAAAAGGGAATTGGATAAATACTTGAAGGGGAAATATTTACAGAGAAATGGTAGGGTGATGGGACTAAATTGATAGTTCTTTCAAAGGGCCGGCACAAGCTCAATGAGTCAAATGGCCTCCTTCCGTGCTGTATCATTCTATAAGATTCTACAATTTTCGTTTAAAATAAATGGGTTAATGCCTCCACCAAAATAGGAGAGGGAAATCTCAGTTGAATGGATTAAGTGTTCCTACTAATGAACGCACAGTATAATTTTGAGGCCATATATTGAATTAGCTGTCAGTGCTTCCAATGGATTTTTCAGATGTAGGCTTCTTTTGTGGAAAAATACAACTGCTACTAGCCTGTCCATTCCAAATGTAGTTACTGATTTTCGCTAATCTTATTTATTTTCTCAATAAATTAGTCAAACTAAAATAACATTCTAACACTTCAATACAACTGACTGATTTGAAGCTTAGTAAATAAAAAAATCTTTCTTTCCTACTAGCTCACTAGCTTGTGCTGCTGTAATTGCTTTATAGTGCTACTTCATCTTCCATCCACTTCTACCTTTCTTTAGGCTGCTCCACTTGCTGACTGCTGCTGCTGCCAGTCTTGAACTGCATCTTATCTCTGGGGCTCTTCCTTTTACTGTTACTGTAAAAGTGAGGCAAGCTGACATTGTCAGAATCAATGTACCTGAACAGATTTTTTCTATGCTGCCATTAGAAAGAACTTTAAATTCAGAGTCTAAGGTTGTCTCACGTCAGCCCAGATTAGTCCGATGGAGAGATCAAAATGAGATCATTTATATGGGACTGCAAGAAGCTTGCTAGCACAGAGGTCCGCTTTAATTACATGAATTTTAGGAACCGGTGTAGGCCATTCAGCCTCTCGACCCTGCTCCAGCAATTAATTAGATCATGGCTGATCTGACAACTGATATGTCCTTACTATACAGTATTGATGCACACGAGGCCCATACTTGAGAGAAGGTCACTCTGTGACCAGTTGCCTTTATTACCAAGACCTCAAGTGATGAAGGTGGGTGGAGCTTCCCCTTTTATACCTGAAAGTCCAGGTTAGGAGTGTCTCCCACAAGTTCACCCCCTTGTGGTCAATGTTCTCAAGGTGTACAACTTAGGTCAGCTTATACATGGGTTACAATGATAGTTGAATACATGACAACAACGGTCTTCACTCTAATTTATAAGTGGTTTCCCTTGGGTGTTTTCGACGCACCCCCACACAAGTTCTAGACCTGGGAGTGATTATTGTGCTGAACGGATGAATGAATTACGGACAAATACCTCGATCTCAACTATCAGTAATTTTTAAAGCTACCTCAACACAGCAAAATTACAAGTAAATACAGTGACGATGCAATACAGTCCAATACCCTAGCGTGTCCAAACCACCCCTATCGCGAAGTCCCCAACGTCTAAACCCTCTGCTCAGATCCATAGTCTATACCGACCGGCTGGGTGTATCCCTATGGTCCTTGCAGCAATAGCTCCCCACTAAAACCCTTCTAAGGCTTTGTTGGGAGAACACACGACACGTCCTCACACAGTGGCTGTGATCTTAAAGATGTGTGGGCAGGGATGATGCTCACTGATTCGTTGGCTTACTCCTTGTGAAAACATGCCTCTTCTGGTTCCGTACTGCCTATAGTATCTAAACCCCAGTCTCAATATTAGCTTCACAGTTGAATAGCGAGGCTTTGGTTGCACATTGGTGGTTTCTTCTCTCCGTCCAAGATGAAGTGCTTGGTCCCTGTAGAGGTGAAGCAAGTGAGAGCAAAAGAGAGAGAGAGCAATGGCCACGAGGCCATGTTTTATATTCAAAGTCTGTTTGCTTCTTCTGGCCATATAAAGTTTTTTCCTTCTTTCGAGGCTTCTGTTTGAGTGGCCCATGTGTATTCCAGTGGTGGCTGGTGATGAGTTTTTACTTCCAACTGGTCTGGGGCTTAATGGCTTTCTTTTGTTCTGGTTTCCCGCCTCTCAGGGTTACCTCATCCAGGCAATGGCTTGAACACTGACCAGCTTACATCTGATTTATCTCTGACCAGTTCACATTGCTTAAGAATGGACCCTCCATCTTTGCCCATTACCTGTGATGAGTTGCCTTCTCCTAGCCATTTTAACTGTCCCAGACCACCCCTACCCATCAGATGTGGATTTTGTGTACAACATGGAAAAGTACCTGGGCCCTTCCCACAACACACTGCCAGCTCCTCCTGCAGTGAGAAATATTAAAAACACAATGTCCAGATATCCAACAATCCTTGGGGAGCCGATGCCTACAGTCCCCGCTATGATATTTCAAAAGTCCTTCTAGAACATATCAACGTCCGCCGGTGAGCAAGTATCGTGGTTTCCAACCAAACCTATCCTTTTTACTTTTAAAACACCCCGAATATACGTCCCCGAAATACAACCGTGCATCGCATTGTTACCATATAGATACAGAAAGTTACATTCAAGGTTCGTTAATTACAGCCTCCCATTGACTCCAGAGCGCCTGACTTCTCGTTTTACAAGAAATACACAATAGGTATAACACAATCAAAAATTGTACAATGACGAGAGCATGTGAACATATCCGCATCCACGGAGGAACTCCGCACTTATACCAAGGTCCCACCAGGGCAGGAAATTTATCCCTTTAATTCTTTCCCCTGAATCCCAGTTTGTCTATTCCAGTGTGAAATAATGTTTTTGGGATAGCTCAATGGCCTTTAATAATGTTGTTAGGTGTTCTGGCAGAAATGGAATCTGATACCCAAAATGGGTAATGTACTGTTGCAGGTTCGGGATCGTGTCTTTTACCATAATGTGTACCATGGATGGCTCTGAGATCGGAATAATACATTCCTGTGCCACTTGAACTTCGGCGTGGGGTTTGAAGCATAAAGTGCTGTCGGTGACTAGACACCAAGTGTCCCGGTGCACTCGATATCGGTCCACACTCATGGTTACGCAGTATGCCCCGTTGCCCGCATATGCTACTTGAGGTGGAACGTGGCTCTGGGCCCTCACCTCCATAGTGCAATTGATAGGCTCCCGACTCTCAGATTCAAACCCGCACTCTGGCCAATTGAACGCGTTCAAATGCTGGGGACACAATATGATGTGTGCATCCCTGCTCTGGCACCCCTTGAGGTCAGTGCCAGTCATGGAGTGCTCTCACTTTATTGCAAATGGTGGGACCGCATGATACCGCACATGCACTCATTCCCGTATGACCCTAGTGTTCTCCACCCTGTATATCGGCGCTGGTTGTGATGCCCCTCGCAGTACTGGCATAAGGAACACTATCCCCATGATTGTGTGGTTGGACTGGGTAGGCTTCGGAGCTGACACGGGCTCATCGAATTACTGAACAGGCTGAGCGCTGCGAGGTGCCGGTTGCTGATCCATGATGGGATGCAACCTTGCTGGAGGTCCTCTAAATTACTGCGCCCCTCGCTCAGCAACCAGGCACCACACAACACGCACACTTTGTTTCGTGCTGTTTGCGTCAAGGCATTCCTGTCCTCCCATATTACATTCTTTGTGTGTGTCTCCAGCTCTGCGATAACCTCCTTTAAATGGACAGTCATTGCCTGGTCTTCCTCTAATTCCGTCCAATCCACCGTGTTCCCTTCCCCCAGGATTTTCCTCAGCTGGTCCTTTAAACCACTGATCTGCATTTGCAGCTGCATGTCATCCATGTTGTTGATGAGAGATGTGCAAAACGCCGTAGTGATATCATTGACCACCCCGTCGCCTCTGCCTCCCTGGACTAAGGTTAACCCTCACTCCCATATCGTACAATCTTTCCTGAATCACATCCCCGCAACTGAGCTCATAGAACTGGCAGAACATTTCTTTAATGAGGGCATCATACAGTTTCTCTGTTTTCTTCAGACACCACTCGGGCAGATGTAGCCCGGTTAAATTTAAAATGACTGACGCGACCGCGTAATGCGCCCCCTGAAATGAGACGTGAATGGGCTAGGATAGACTGGCGAATGATACTTAAAGGGTTGATGATAACTAGGCAATGGCAGACATTTAAATACCACATGGATGAACTACAACAATTGTACATCCCTGTCTGGCGTAAAAATAAAACGGAGAAGGTGGCTCAACCGTGGCTAACAAGGGAAATTAGGGATAGTGTTAAATCCAAGGAAGAGGCATATAAATTGGTTAGAAAAAGCAGCAAACCTGAGGACTGGGTGCAAGTTAGAATTCAGCAGAGAAGGACAAAGGGTTTAATTAGGAGGGGGGAAATAGAGTATGAGAGTAAGCTTGCAGGGAACATAAAAACTGACCGCAAAAGCTTCTATAGATATGTGAAGAGAAAAAGATTTGTGAAGACTAATGTAGGTCCCTTGCAGTCAGAATCAGGTGAATTCATAATGGGGAACAAGGAAATGGCAGACCAATTGAACAAATACTTTGGTTCTGTCTTCACTAAGGAAGACACGAATAACCTCCCAAAAATACTAGGGGACTGAGGGCGAGCGAGAAGGAGGAACTGAGGAAACTGAGGGAAATCCTTATCAGTCAGGAAATGGTGTTGGGGAAATTGATGGGATTGAAGGCCATTAAATGCCCAGGGCCTGATAGTCTGCATCCCAGAGTACTTAAGGAAGTGGCCGTAGAAATAGTGGATGCATTGGTGGTCATTTTCCAAAATTCCATGGAATCTGGATCAGTTCCTATGGATTGGAGGGAGCTAATAAGAACATAAGAACATAAGAATTAGGAACAGGAGTAGGCCATCTAGCCTCTTGAGCCTGCTCCGCCATTCAACAAGATCATGGCTGATCTGGCTGTGGACTCAGCTCCACTTACCCGCCCGCTCCCCGTAACCCTTAATTCCCTTATTGGTTAAAAATCTATCTATCTGTGACTTGAATACATTCAATGAGCTAGCCTCAACTGCTTCCTTGGGCAGAGAATTCCACAGATTCACAACCCTCTTGGAGAAGAAATTCCTTCTCAACTCGGTTTTAAATTGGCTCCCCCATATTTTGAGGCTGTGCCCCCCAGTGGAAACAACCTCTCTGTCTCTATCTTGTCTATCCCTTTCATTATTTTAAATGTTTCTATAAGATCACCCCTCATCCTTCTGAACTCCAACGAGTAAAGATCCAGTCTACTCAATCTATCACCATAAGGTAACCACCTCATCTCCGGAATCAGCCAAGTGAATCGCCTCTTTACCCCCTCCAAAGCTAGTATATCCTTCCTTAAGTAAGGTGACCAAAACTGCACGCAGTACTCCAGTTGCGGCCTCACCAATACCCTATACAGTTGCAGCAGGACCTCCCTGCTTTTGTACTCCATCCCTCTTGCAATGAAGGCCAACATTCCATTCGCCTTCCTGATTACCTGCTGCACCTGCAAACTAACTTTTTGGGATTCATGCACAAGGATCCCCAGGTCCCTCTGCACTGCAGCATGTTGTAATTTCTCCCCATTTAAATAATATTCCCTTTTACTGTTTTTTTTCCCAAGGTGGATGACCTCACACTTTCCGACATTGTATTCCATCTGCCAAACCTTAGCCCATTCGCTTAACCTATCTAAATCTCTTTGCAGCCTCTCTGTGTCCTCTACACAACCCGCTTTCCCACTAATCTTTGTGTCATCTGCAAATTTTGTTACTCTACACTCTGTCCCCTCTTCCAGGTCATCTATGTATATTGTAAACAGTTGTGGTCACAGCACCGATCCCTGTGGCACACCACTAACCACCGATTTCCAACCCGAAAAGGACCCATTTATCCCGACTCTCTGCTTTCTGTTAGCCAGCTAATTCTCTATCCATGCTAATACATTTCCTCTGACTCCGCGTACCTTTATCTTCTGCAGTAACCTTTTGTGTGGCACCTTATTGAATGCCTTTTGAAAATCTAAATACACCACATCCATCGGTACACCTCTATCCACCATGCTTGTTATATCCTCAAAGAGTTCCAGTAAATTAGTTAAACATGATTTCCCCTTCATGAATCCATGCTGCGTCTGCTTGATTGCACTATTCCTATCTAGATGTCCCGCTATTTCTTCCTTAATGATAGTTTCAAGCATTTTCCCCACTACAGATATTAAACTAACCGGCCTATAGTTACCTGCCTTTTTTCTGCCCCGTTTTTTAATCAGAGGCGTTACATTAGCTGCTTTCCAATCCGCTGGTACCTCCCCAGTGTCCAGAGAATTTTGGTAGATTATAACGAATGCATCTGCTATAACTTCCGCCATCTCTTTTAATACCCTGGGATGCATTTCATCAGGACCAGGGGACTTGTCTACCTTGAGTTCCATTAGCCTCTCCAGCACTACCCCGCTAGTGATCGTGATTATCTCAAGGTCCTCCCTTCCCACATTCTCGTGACCAGCAATTTTTGGCATGGTTTTTGTGTCTTCCACTGTGAAGACCGAAGCAAAATAATTGTTTAACTTCTCAGCCATTTCCACATTTCCCATTATGAAATCCCCCTTCTCATCTTCTAAGGTTCCAACATTTACTTTAGTCACTCTTTTCCGTTTTATATATCTGTAAAAGCTTTTACTATCTGTTTTTATATGTTTTGCGCAAGTTTACCTTCATAATCTATCTTTCCTTTCTTTATTGCTTTCTTAGTCATTCTTTGCTGTTGTTTAAAATTTTCCCAATCTTCTAGTTTCCCACTAACCTTGGCCACCTTATATGCATTGGTTTTTAATTTGATGCTCTCCTTTATTTCCTTGGTTATCCACGGCTTCTCTTACTGCCCTTCTTTTTCACTGGAATATATTTTTGTTGAGCACTATGAAAGAGCTCGTGAAAAGTCCTCCACTGTTCCTCAGTTGTGCCACCGTTTAGCCTGTGTTTCCAGTCTACTTTAGCCAACTCTGCCCTCATCCCACTGTAGTCCCATTTGTTTAAGCATAGTACGCTCGTTTGAGACACTACTTCCTCACCCTCAATCTGTATTACAAATTCACTATACTGTGATCACTCATTCCGAGAGGATCTTTTACTAGGAGATCGTTTATTATTCCTGTCTCATTACACAGGACCAGGTCTAAGATCGCTTGCTCCCTTGTAGGTTCTGTAACATACTGTTCGAAGAAACAATCCCGTATGCATTCTATGAATTCCTCCTCCAGGCTACCCTGTGCGATTTGATTTGACCAATCGATATGTAAGTTAAAATCCCCCATGATTACTGCCGTTCCTTTTTCACATGCCTCCATTATTCCCTTGATTATTGTCCGCCCCACCATGAAGTTATTATTTGGGGGCCTATAAACTACGCCCACCAATGACTTTTTCCCCTTACTATCTCTAATCTCCACCCACAATGATTCAACATTTTGTTCATTAGAGCCAATATCGTCTCTCACAACTGCCCTGATATCATCCTTTACTAACAGAGCTACCCCACCTCCTTTCCCTTCTTGTCTATCTTTCCGAATCGTCAGGTACCCCTGTATGTTTAATTCCCAGTCTTGGCCACCCTGCAACCACGTTTCTGTAATGGCCACCAAATCATATCCATTTGTAATGATTTGTGCAGTCAACTCTAACTTTATTTCAAATGCTGCGTGCGTTTAGGTAGAGTGTTTTAATACTAGTTTATAAACCATGATTTTCAGTTTTGACCCCCCTGCAGCCCCTTTATATTCAGTGGCCCTTTTTGTTTTTTGCCTTGGGTTTCTCTGCGCTCCACTTTTACTCATCTCCTTTCTGTCTTTTGCTTTTGTCTCCATTTTGTTTCCCTCTGTCTCCCTGCATTGGTTCCCATCCCCATGCCATATTAGTTTACCTCCTCCCCAACAGCACTAGCAAACACTCCCCCTCGGACATTGGTTCCGGTCCTGCCTAGGTGTAGACCGTCCGGTTTGTACTGGTCCCACCTCCCCCAGAACCGGTTCCAATGCCCCAGGAATTTGAATCCCTCCCTGCTGCACCACTGCTCAAGGCACGTATTCATCTGAGCTATCCTGCAATTCCTACTCTGACTAGCACATGGCACTGGTAGCAATCCCGAGATTACTACTTTTGAGGTCCTACATTTTAATTTAGCTCCTAGCTCCTTAAATTCGTCTCGTTGTACCTCATCCCTTTTTTTACCTATATCGTTGGTACCAATGTGAACCACGACAACTGGCTGTTCACCCTCCCTTTTTAGAATATCCTGCACCCGCTCCGAGACATCCTTGACTCTTGCACCAGGGAGGCAACATACCATCCTGGAGTCTCGGTTGCGGCTGCAGAAACGCCTATCTATTCCCCTTACAATCGAATCCCCTATCACTATCGCTCTCCCACTCTTTTTCCTGCCCTCCTGTGCAGCAGAGCCAGCCTCGGTGCCATGAACTTGGCTGCTGCTGCCCTCCCCTGATGAGTCATCCTCCTCAACAGAAACCACATTTTAAAAAAAAGGAGGGAGAGAGAAAACAGGGAATTATAGACTGGTTAGCCTAACATCGGTAGTGGGGAAAATGCTCGAATCAATTATTAAAGATGTAATAGCATCGCATTTGGAAAGCAGTGACAGGATCGGTCCAAGTCAGCATGGATTTATGAAAGGGAAATCATGCTTGACAAACTTTATAGAATTTTTTGAGGATGTAACTAATAGAGTGGATAAGGGAGAACCATTCGATGTGGTGTATTCAAAAGGCTTTTGACATGGTCCCACACAAGAGATTAGTGTGCAAAATTAAGGCACATGGTATCGGGGGTAATGTATTGATGTGGATAGAGAACTGGTTGGCAGACAGGAAGCAAAGAGTGTGAATAAACGAATCCTTTTCAGAATGGCAGGCAGTGACTAGTGGGGTACTACAAGGTTCAATGCTGGGAACCCAGCTGTTTACAATATACATTAATGATTTAGATGAAGGAATTGAATGTAATATCTCCAGGTTTGCAGATGACACTAAGCTGTGAACTGTGAGCAGGATGCTAAGAGGCTGCAGGGTGACTTGGACAGGTGAAGTGAGTGGGCAAATGCATGGCAGATGCAGTATAATGTGAATAACTGTGAGGTTATCCACTTGGTGGCAAAAACAGGAAGGCAGATTATTATCTGAATGGTGACAGATTAGTAAAAGGGGAGGTGCAAGGAGACCTGGGTGTATGGTACATCAGCCATTGAAAGCAGGCATGCAGGTTCAACAGGCAGTAAAGAAATCAAATGGCATGTTGGCCTTCACAACAAGAGGATTTGAGTAGAGGAGCAGGGAGGTCTTACTGCAGTTGTACAGGGCCTTGGTGAGACCACACCTTGAGTTTTATGTGCAGTTTTGGTCTCCAATCTAAGGAAGGACATTTTTGCTATTGAGAGAGTGCAGCGAAGGTTCACCAGACTGACATATGAAGAAAGACTGGATTGACTAGGCTTATATTCACTGAAACTTAGAAGAATGAGAGGGGATCTCATAGAAGCATATAAAATTCTGACGGGATTGGACAGGTTAGATGCAGGAAGAATGTTCCCGATGTTGGGGAAGTCCAGAATCAGGGGTCACAGTCTAAGGATAAGGGGTAAGCCATCTAGGACTGAGATGAGGACAAACTTTTTCACCCAGAGAATTGTGAACCTATGGAGTTCTCTACCATAGAAAGTTGTGAGTCCAGTTCGTTGGATAGATTCAAAAGGAAGTTAGATGTGTCCCTTACGGCTTAAGGGATCAGTGGGTATGGAGAGAAGGCAGGAGTGTGGTACTGAAGTTGCATGATCAGCCATGATCATATTGAATGGTGGTGCAGGCTCGAAGGGCTGAATGGCCTACTCCTGCACCTATTTTCTATGTTTCTATGTTTCTAAAACCTTTCTAGTCGGGACTAAAATGAAACCGTTCCCTGGATCTTGTAAGTGGGTTCCCTTAGGTGTTTTCAACGTTACAATAGTTCGAGACCTGGCAGTGATTAATGTACTGAACAGATGAATGAGTAACAGCCAATTCCTCGGTCTCAACCGTCAATGCTTTATTAAAGCTACTTCAAAACAGCAAAACTACAAGTTATCACAGTGATGATATAATACAATCCAATACCCTGGCATGTCTAAACTACCCCTATCACCAAGTACCCAATGTCTAAACCCTCTGCTCGGATCCATAGTGTACCCCCGAATCTGTACCAACCGGCTGGCCGTACTCCTATGGTCCTCGCAGCAAAATCTCCCCACGAAAACCCTTCTAAAGCTTGGTTGGAAGAACACACGACACCTTCTTACATAGTAGCTCTGCCCTTAAAGATGTGTGGGCAGGGATGATGCTCACTGATTCGTTGACTTACTCGCTACATCTCCTGATAAAAATGTGTCTCTTCTGGTTCCATACTGATTATGGTTTCTTCTCTCCATCCCAGATGGAGTGCTCGGTCCTTGTAGAGGTGAGCCCCAGACTGGTTGGAAGCGAAACCCCATCACCAGCCATCACTGGAATACACATGGACAACTCAGACAGAAGCCTCGAAACAAGGAACACTTTATTGGACCAGAAGAAGCAAACAAACAGGATTCTCGAAACAAGGAAAAAAACTTTATTTGGCCAGAAAAGGTAAACAGACTTTGGATATATCATCGGGAGGACTGTAAGCACACTTCCACTCCCCCCTTTGACCCTGTGATCTGTCGGTAAGTATAATTCCCCAATTGTTCTCAGTCTGCTGTCTGGTTGCCAGTGTTCTGACTCAATTTCCTGAGCCACCACTATCACTGTCCCAGGGGAATGTGTCCCTTGCACTTCAAGCATACGCTCTTGCCCTGGGTCACCCCAACCCGTGTGGCTGTGACCTTCAGTCTGGGACACAATATGGAAGCCTCCCTGTATGTGAACCCGGCGTGGCTGGAGGATTTCATCGAATTCGACCCCAGCCACCCTGGCCACCTTCCCTCGTGCAAATAGGCTGCCATCCCATCCGTGTCCCCTGTCCTAGTCTCCTGTGTCATGGGGTGGGTCCGTTTCCCCCAGTACATCCATTGAGGAAGGACAGCTCACCGTTACCCTCCTGCTATACCCTGTTCCGGCCAAGCTCCAAAGAACGATTACCAGGGTTGCTTCCATCTTTCTCTCAGCTTCCTGTGAAGATACAAAGAAGCAACAACCTTTCTGTGAGAGGGTATACGTCCACAGGACTGGCTCCATCATAACATACTCTGTAAAAACACGAAACTGAGAAGGAAACTATTTACACCACCACCCGTCTCTGGGTGGCCCCACTAGGTCTCTACGACCCTGGGCCTTTTACGGCTCCTCGGCGGTGTGTAAGGAGGCGACCATGGCATTCTCGGCCCTGGGATCCCGCTACTCCTCCCAACCACCACCACCATGGGTTCCTCACTGTCCCAAACTATGGGAGGAAGACCCGCGTCCACCATGCTGTTTACAGCGCCTTGGTGCTTCTTTCTGTTTCTCACTTTCCCCCGGGTTAAACAACTTGCACTGGTTCACATGGAATCACTTTGTGCGCTTCGGAAGCTTAATCGCATACACCATGGGACTGGCCTTATCTATGATGCTGTAGGGTCCCATGTACAAAGGCTCAAACGTGCCCACCCGAGCGTAATTGCGGACCATGACCTGATCCCCTGCCTTCCACTTGTGGGTTTTCCGGGACTCAAGCAATAACCAATTGCTCCAGTGCTGCTTCCCCATGTTGCTGGCAGCTTACCAATGAATCTGTTTCAAGTGCTCAAACAGATTCTTGACAAACTTGGCCCAGTTTACCGCTCTCACCTGCCCCGCTGTGAGAACCGGCACCAGAACATGGGTGGGCATGCGCATGACCCTACCAGTCATGAGCTCATGCGGGGAATACCCTGTGCTTCTGGAGAGACTGGCTCGGATCCCCATCAGGGCAAACGGCAGGAGCTCAACCCACTTTTTCGGGGACTGTCCTGTTTCCTTCCGCAGCCTTTCTTTGATGGTCCGATTAATTCGCTCCACAACCCCCGATGACTGTGGGTTGTGAGCCACATGCCATTTCCCTTCTATCCCTAGCACTTTCAAAGTAGCCTGCATGACCTGCCCTGTGAAGTGGTTCCCCTGTCAGACTCCACGATCTGCGGCAGTCCCCACCTAGAGAACACTTCCCTCACCAAGATCCGTGCCGTCGCCAGTGTCATGGCTGAGCCTTCAACCCACTTCGAGAAAACGTCCACTAGGACCAAACAGTACTTGTAACCCCCCCCTTTGTGGTGGACAATGGCCCGATGTAAACAACCTGTACTGACTACCATGTTCCCTCTACCCTTCTCTTGTGTCCCATGGGAACCTTTCTTTTCTGGGAATCGGGGTTGTTCGCTGCACACACCGACAGTCTGCGCAAAAATCGCGAACATCCTCCCTCAGTTGCGGCCACCACCCTGACTGTTCTACCCTCTTCAGGTAGTCTCTGGCCCTGGGTGTCCCGCTCCTGAGCCCCTGTGGGCTATCTGGAGGAATTCACTCTGGTGCTGTTCTGGGACCACCCACTGATCTCCCCTGAAAAGCATTCCCTCCTTTAAAGTCATGCCAGCTACCCAAAACAGGCCTTATACTTTTTCTCCCCGAGCCAGCTGCTCCAGGATAACCTTGAGGACGGGATCCTGTGCCTGGACTTTCCTCAAGTCCGGGGCCAACGCTACTCCTACACTCCCTTGTGTTCCCCCTTTGGTCCAGATCGCTGCTACTGGGCTGGACCCGTAAGAGTCCCAAAACTCTCCTGTTTTGGCTCCCTCCTTGGCTAACTCATCAGCCTTTTGGTTGCCTTCCCCTCTGGGCTCTGCCTTGGAATGGACCTTTACTTTATGAACTGGGTTCCCGTGGCCTCTAAGATACTTTGCAACAGTGGTTTGGTTGCTGAGGGCTTCCCGTCTGTGGATATGAAACCGCGACGAGACCAGATGGCCAAGTTTTCGGTGCACAAATTGCATGTGAACATGGAATCCGAGCAGATGGTGTATGGGGTCGGGAACTCCTCGGCGTGGGTAATGACATACACCACCGCTGAGAATTCGGCGTGCTGAGCGCTCAGGGTGCTCGGGAGTTTAATGGCCCTTGCAATGCCTGCCGTCGGGTCATAAATCCCGCACCCGGTGAAACGCTCCCCTGCTACCACCGAACTCGATCCGTCGACATATATTTCGCGGCCCGTGGCGTGTAACCTGGCCCCAAATCCTATGTCTGCTTCCCATACTCCCTCTACCGAACACTTATGGGCCACCCCTGCATAGATTATGTTAGTGACCAGCTTGGGCTCACACAGGCCAATCTAGCACATCTGAGTGGGGGTATGGTGGGTGAGTAGAATCATCTGAGATGACCCAGTGAAGAGCTGGGAGCGCTTCATGGCCCAATGCGTGGCAAGGAGATGCCACTCGCAATTGGAGTACCCCCGTTCTACATCTGTGAGGACTCTTGAGGAGTGCATCATGGGTCGCAGCTTGCCGTGCCGCTTCTTGAACGCTGCCGTGCAGTCCTCATCCCACTCCCATCCGACTCCCTTGCGGAGCAGCCGAAGTAGAGGGGCTGCCGTGGTGGCATAATCCTCAATAAAATCCCTGCAGTAACCCGTGTGCCGCAGGAAGGATCTCACCCCCGTCACGGTCGTGGGGGCTGGTAACTCCTGTACCGCCTTTCGCTTGGCCTCATCTATGGCCCTCTTCCCAGCATGCATGGTCAGCCCAAGGAATTTTACTTCCTTCTGACCTATCTGTGTTTTCTTGAGATTGATCTTGAACCCGGTGTCCTTCAACAGCTCCAGCAGCTCGGCCAGCAACGGACCATGCACCTCCCCCCACCCCCGTCAGAGAACAAAAGCAGGTCATCTGCATACTACACCAACTGCTGAGGCCTGCTAAAACCCTTTAAACTGTTCGCCATACATTGGTGAAAAATGGAGGGGCTGTTGTGGAAACCCTGGGGAAGGCACGTCCAGATATACTGTTGCCCTTTGAATGTGAAGGCGAACTTGTACTAGTCCTCCCTTTTGAGGGGAATTGACCAGAACCCGTTCGATATATCCAGCACCGTGAATGTGGTCGCGGACGCTGGAATGCTCCCTATCAGGTTGTTTACGGCCGCGACAGTGGGCGCGCAAGCTGGGATGTTCTTGTCGAGCACCCGATAGTCCACGGTGCCCCTCCATGACTGGTCCGGTTTCCGAACTGGTCAAAGTGGAGAGTTCACATGTGTGGCTATGGGCCTCAACACCACCTGGGCTACCAGGGATCACAGTGCAGTCTCTAAGTTGGTCTCTGCCATCCTCTCCTTCCCTGTACACACTACCAAAGACAGTGGTTCCTGAAATCCACTATGATTCTATGAGCTAGCAAAAAATCTGCTTCTAGGACTCCTGACCCCGGCTGCTCCCATTTCAGCAGGACGCATGTTCATTTTGCGTGGAGTGATCCTAAATTGATGGCTAGCGGCCTGGAGATCGACCCCACCTGCTCGCTCCCTGTGAACCCCACCAGACTGTGTGGAACCTTTCTAGACAAAAGTGAGGTAGTCGGATTACTTGCGTGAATCACCATGCTGGAAGCTCCGGTGTCCAGCAAATACTTCCCCACTACCTTCTCCACCCCCACCTTCACACAAGGTCTCTTCCACTCGTCATAAATGAGCGAACACAGGTACTTAGGCTGGGTGCACGCTAGTCAGAGTGCTGGATTTACCGGCACGGTCGGAACTTCTCTGCTCACTGCAGTGTCTACTCTCCCCTGCGCCGGCACGAAAACTGTTCGAAGGGCGGCCACCAGAACATTGAATTGTTCGGTGTTCAGCCCCTTCGCCTCAACAGGTTTCGCTACTGGTGTCGAGGATCATCTTTCCCTTGCCTCATCTTCGGGGCTGGGCAGACTTTCCTCCAGTGACCAGGCCTCCCACATCCGAAAAAAGTCCTAACCCTCTTTGAGCTACTCCCTTCTTGGCGCCATTCCCTTTTACTACCCCCACTGGGCTTCATCTTGTGAACCTTCCCTTTAACTGGTTTGACCTCCTCCTCCACACCAGCCTTGAATGCCAGACTCATGTGATGGAGCACTTCGGACTCTGTGTTCTGGAGATTCTCAGGATCAAACCAGTTCTTGGACTTTGCCCTAATCCAGGGCAAACTCTTTGACACTAGGATCCTGAGCCAATGGTTCCTTGGCTCTCCCTGCAACTGCGCTTGGTCCAGCACACCATGACAGGCTTTATTATAGACCGGCCAGAGCCGGTCCGCAAAAGCCTGAGGTGCTTCCCCAGCCAGTTGCAGCGTCCATTCCACCTTGGAGAAAAGTCTACCTTAGGTGTGACCCATGGCTCTTAGGATTTCCTCCTTTAAGCCCTCGATGGTTCCCTGCCCCCTCTTGCTTTCGGCAGATAGGGCTTGATACATCTGCCCCTCCAGGGAAAATAATAGCAGCTTGTGAACCTCTACTTTGTTACACCCATTAATCCCTCCCACCTGTTCCACATCCGTGAAGTGGACCGCTGGGTCTCCTTCGTTGGTAAGCTTGGGCACCCCTGAAATCATATATTGCAGTTGCGGGGTTGTGATTGGGACCGCAAAATTGCTTTGCAGCTGTTCCTGACCTTGGCCGTCTACGGGCGCACCGTATTTCTGCTGCCGTATGGGACACATGGGTCCCGGCGCCTCTGGTGGAGGTCGTGCATCCCTGTCCAGTTCCCAATCCTCACCGTCTTCCCCTTCCTCTTCCCAGTCCACCGGGCTCCCCCCCCGGGGCCAATAGGCAGACCATTCCTTTGGCCTTGGATAGAGCGTGGGTCAAGCTTTGGATTTTCTCTTGACAGGGCCCGTGATTCCCACTCTCAAAACCCTTACTGGTGGCTACCCTATACGCTGTCTTAATATCCTTCAGTTGCCCCTCCAGCCCATCTACTCTACCCGCTAGATGAGCGGTCTCCTCCCATGCAACCTGCTCATTGAGCTTGGCCTCTGTTACCTGACACTGCAGATACTCCCCGGTGTTACAGGATGTTTCCTCCTGAGTGCGCCTCTCCTGTCTTTCCTCGCGCAACTCATCTAAAAGCCTCGTTCCTACAATGGCTCTTGTAGCTGACTACTCCTCAGACTCATTGAGCTCTGCCTTAAGTCTACCAACCTGCTCCCTAAGCAGTTGGACTTGCTTCTGCAGACACAGTAGCCAGATGGCCTTTTCTTTTGCCTTTCTATGCTCCTTACTCCCTGTCCACTCAGCAGCTTTGTCTTTTGGACTCTCAGCCCGCAAAAGGTCTAGTGCCCACTGTTGTGTTACGTTAACTTTCCAAAAGATATATGAGGATATCATATCCCCCATTGCCAAGCTCTTGGCCTTAATATCTTCCATAATTCTCTGTTTAGTACACCCAGGTCCTGCCTGCGGTCATAAATTCTGTAAGTGGTTTCCCTTAGGTGTTTTTGACGCACCCCCACGTTACACTAGTTCTAGACCTGGGAGTGATTATTGTACTGAACAGATGAATGAGTCACAGACAAATACCTCAGTCTCAACCGTCAATGCTTTATTAAAGCTACCTCAACACAACAAAACTACAAGTAAATATAGTGACGATGCAGTACAGTCCAACACCCTGACATGTCTAAGCCACCCCTATCGCGAAGTACGCAACATCTAAACCCTCTACTCCAATCCACAGTGTACCACCGAATCTGTACCGACCGGCTGGGCATACTCCTATGGTCCTCTCAGCAAAACCTCCCCACTAAAACACTTCTAAGGCTTGGTTGGGAAAACACCTCTTCACACAGTGGCTGTGATCTTAAAGATGAGTGGGCAGGGATGATGCTCACCGATTCGTTGGCTTACTCGCTGCTTCTCCTGGTGAAAACATGTCTCTTCTGGTTCCATACTGTCTATAGTATCCAAATCCCAATCTCAAGATTGCAGTGAGCAATATTAAAAACACAATTTCCAGATAATGCCCAACAATCCTTGGGAAGCCGATGCTCACAAATTGCAATGTTGTAAAATTAGCCTTACATGTATAATAAGCAACAACATTCTGTTTGTCTTTTCCTAATATTAGTCAATAAAAGTTGTACAGATTAGATTGAAAATACAAAAAATGCCCAGTGATTGATTTAGCTGAAGCAATACTCCACTGTTGTCTTTAACCGATTTCATATAATGTTCCATTAGGGTACAATAAATCATTGGTTATTCATCTACTGCTAGCTGTGTGATTCTTGCAGTTATTCGGAATTATTAAGTTATTTTGGCTCTGTAACCTCTAATTAAAGCTGCTAAGCTTAGACTTCAAAATTAAAATAAATTGATTTATCAAAAATTGCTTTGCTCATGCATTTTGTTATTTATTATGTTTTTGTTTGTAATCCATTTAGCACTGCTCTTGTGCCTGAGTTAAAGCATCATCGGGTTTGGGGCCCAGAAGAGGCGAGGGCCCAGAGGCAGCACGGGCCAGCCCACACTGCGATCTATGGACAGTAGAAGCACGTGTGCACACTATGTCCATGCAGCAGAGCTTGGTCTCCAGTCATCTTGGTTAACCCTTGTCACTGGATCAAGACCTAACTCTGTAAGATTTATTATATAAGAGAACTCCAGCAATTTGTCAAACACTATTTCCCTTTCATAAATCCAAGCTGACTCTGCTTGATTGAATCATGCTTTTCCAAATGTCCTGCTACTGCGCACTAGGTCCATGCAGCAGAGCTGGTCTCCAGTCGTCTTGGTTAAGTCTTGCCACTGGATGTTGACCTAGCTGTGTCAAGCCCATGTGGTGGCTGGTGTGCAATGGCCACCCCACGTTAAAAAGAATCCATGTACAGGAATCTTCCATTCTTCAGTATGTAGTTCAGGACCTAGAATATCAGGTCCCTCATTGAAACACCTGTGAACTCATCCCTTTTCGTGTGGAAGCAAGTCACCCTCGATACGAGGGACTGCCTAATACTATACTACCTCACAGTTTGCACATGCAATCTAGGCTGGCAATTATAACCTCTCAATCTGGAGGAGCTTTGAGTTTGAAGCAAGATAACATAAAATCTTGTATTTATGCGGTACCGTATCATGAAATTTAACGCTATGAAATTATTTGGGCATTCAGGGGATGAATGCTGCAGGGTGGAAAGCAAGGAACTTTGTCCTTGTGCAGGGTGTGACAAAAATGCATTTTTGTCTGCATTCATTGATTACTTTTATTACTAGAAACAAGGTTAATTGTGGTCTTCTGTGAGCTGCTTTCTGGAAGGTACAGAAAATACATGTTATGCTAAGCAATGGTCAATGAATGTGTGTCAGTGTTTTTATATGTTAATGTAAGCTGAGTGCAGATATTTGGTTCCACTGTCACAGATAGATCAAACAGAGGGACAAACATCCTTGCTATTGTCAATGAATAGCTGTTGATCTGCTATAATTAAGGAAAATGCAGTCTATTGTTTCAATATAACTTCAAAGAGGTTCGAATCATATTTCTGTAGGTCTGCTCATTTAAGAAAACAGTTGAGAGTCAGTTTTCAGCTTTCCAGGCTACAGAAAAGGTTCTGTATTTTAAGATTATGCTGACTAGAAGGGAAACTGGGCCAGTTTGAGACTGCAGTCTACTTCACAGTGTAAGAATTATGCTTCTGTTTTACAGTCTACGTACATGGCAAAAGTTGGTGATATTTAAAATTATTTTACGCAATGAGGAGGATGGTGAAGTGTAATATTTACTGTTTTCTACTATATACTATCGGGGCTGAAATTGCCCCATGCCCCGTTTGGGGACAGTAACCTTCCAGGCCTGGGACTATTACCGCCCGGTCCGGAAGTCCCGGCCCTAGCGTGGAATTGGGCTTTGCGCCCCTGAAACGAGGCAGACGCTGTCTCAGGCTCTCTGCCTCATTGGAGGGCCACTCCCGGGACTCCAGCACAGCGCTGAGTTCAGCGACGCACTGAAAAGGTCAGTGTTACATGGAAGCTCCGCATAGCGTGATGCGCTACAACGCTTTCTCCTTCAGTTAGAGGGGAGGGCCGCTGCTCACTCTGATAGCCACCATTGGGACATGAGGGATGCGCTCGACCAGACCAGCAGGCCAGCACCCAAAAGGGAGTGCCGGGCAGCATGATGGTGGCCCGGTCAAGGTGAGGCCATGGGCCGCAAAGGGGTCAGTGCGGGGCGCAAAGGGGCTTGTTGCGTGCCGGTCCGAGGCGCCAAGAGCAGGGTGTGGTACTGCCGGCAAATTGTCCCCAAATTCTCAGTGGAAATTTTGCCTGAGGCACTACCGCCGTCTGCCCCCAAGCGAAAAAGCCATTGCACCCGGTTACCACCTGCAAAAGGGGTGCAAAAATGGGGCAATTTCGGCCCCTATATGTTTACCTGTTCTATTTGAATACACCAGCCTGTTGGTTTAGAAATTAGGCTATCGTACTGCCACGGCCTACCGCCACATTCATGGAAAAAACAACAACAACTTGTATTTATATAGCGCCTTTAACATAACGAAACATCCCATGGTGTATTATGAGAAAAAAAATTTACACCAAGCCACATAAGGAGAAATTAGGGCAGGTGACCAAAAGCTTATTCAAAGAAGTAGGCTTTAAGGAGCGTCTTCAAGGAGGAAAGAGAGGTAGAAAGGTGGAGATATTTCGGCAGGAAGTTCCAGAGCTTAGAGCCTAGGCAAAAAAAGGCACGGCCGTCAATGGTTGAGCGATTATAATCACAGCTGCTCAAGAGAGCAGAATTAGAGGAGCGCAGATATCTTGTGGGAGTTGTGGGGCTGAAGGAGATTAGAGATAGGGAGGGGGGAGGCTCTGGAAAGATTTATAAACAAGGTTGAATTTTGAAATCAAGGCGTCGCTTAACCGGGAGCCAATGTAGGTCAATGAGGACAGGGGTGATGAATGAACTGAACTTGGCACGAGTTAGGCCGTGGGCAGCTGAATTTTGGATCACCTCTAGTTTACGTAGCATCTTCTTTTTCTCTTCTTAGGCAGTTCCTCGGAGTTGAGGATGACTTGCTTCCACACTAAAATGAATTCTCAGGGGACTGATGAGTCTAATGCGGGACCTACAGTCTCTGTCACAAAGGTGGGGCAGACGTTGGTTGAAGTGATGGGTTGGTGGGGTGTTTCGGTTGCCGTGCGCTCCTTCTGCTGTTTGTGCTTGGCTTCCTCCTGCTTCTGGCGAAGAGACTCAATGTTTTTGCCACCTTCTCGGATGCTTTTCCTGCACTTTGAGCGGTCTCGGATCAGGGATTCAAAGGTATCGGTGGGGATGTTGCACTTTTTCAAGGAGGCTTTGAGGGTATCCTTGAAACGTTTCCTGTGCCCACCTGGGATGCGCTTGCTGTGTCGGAGCTCTGAGTAGAGCACTTGTTTTTGGAGTCTAGTATCAGGCATGCGGACGATGTGGCCCATCCATCGGAGCTGATCAAGCGTGGTCAATGCTTCGATGCTGGGGATGTTGACCTGAGTAAGAGCACTGACGTTGGTGCACCTATCCTGCCAGGATCTTGCGGAGGCAGCGTTGGTGGTATTTCTACAGTACTTTGAGGTGCCTGCTGTACATAGTCCATGTCTCTGAAGCATATAGGAGGGCGGGTATCACTACTGCTTTGTAGACCATGAGCTTGGTGCCAGATTTGAGGTCCTGGTTTTCAAACTCTCTCTCCTCAGGCGACCGAAGGCTGCACTGGCACAGTGAAGGCAGTGTTGGACTTCGTCATCGACGTCTGCCCTTGTTGATAGTAGGCTCCCGAGGTATGGAAAATGGTCCATCTTGTCCAAGGCCTCGTTATGGATCTTGATGATCGGGGGCAGTAATGTGTGGCTGGGACAGGGTAGAATCATAGAATCATAGGGCGAGACTTGTCGGCGATTTTCTTGGCGGTACAGCTGTTTTTCCACCTGGCGAAAGTTTCCACTTGTCTTTCAATGTTATCGCCCACATCTGAACATGCTCACTGGGACCAAACCGCTGATGTGCAATGCCGAGAACAACTGCTAGGGCATAAGTTTGGCCTCAATCGCCCATGTCCAGATCGCCGAGAGAACCTCCCTGTAAAAGCTGCTTAAACAGAGCGGTAAAGGGGGACCCTGCAAAGAAAGGTAAGTTAAAGGTTCTTTATTTATTTATTTTTAATTTTAAAATGGCGATTAAGTATAAAACTGTCTTGGGAATGCTTTGTATGTTTTTATTTTTTTTTATTGAAACATTTTTTTTAAGTACTCCCCCCCTCCCTAGGCCGAACCACAGCCTCGGACTAAATTTTAGTACTTACCCTCCATTCCAGTAACGACCACCCATGTTACTAACTTTCCACTTAACCGGCGAGAAAACTGTCAATAATGAGTGTGCAACGCCCATTTTTTCGGCAGGGCGATTACTTTTAATTACTTTAAACATAAAAATGGAAATTCTCGCCAGCGTTACTCACCGAATGTTAGCAGTTCTTCTCAGCGGGCAATCGGGCGTTGAGGGGCTTTAGGGAAAGTCTAGCCGATAGAAATTTACAGCATGGAAGGAGGCCATGTCGGCCCATGTTCACGCCGGCTGCCCAAGAGCTATCCAGCCTAATCCCACTTTCCAGCTCTTGGTCCATAGCCCTGTAAATTACGGCACTTTAAGTGCAAATCCAAGTATTTATTAAATGTAGTGAGTCTTTCTGCCTCTACCATCCTTTCAGGCATTGAGTTCCAGATCCCCACAACTATCTGGGTGAAGAAATTTCCCCTCATATCTCCTCTAAACCACCCCCCAATTATTTTAATCTATGCCACCTGGTTGTTGACCCCTCCGCCAAGGGAAAAAGGTCCTTCCTATCCACTCTATCCCTCATAATTTGATACACCTCAATCAGGTCTCCCCTCAGCCTCCTCTGTTCCAAAGAAAACAGACCCAGCATCTCCAATCTTTCCAAAGATTCTCAAGTCCAGGCAATATTTTTGTAAATCTCCTCTGCACCATTTCCAGTGCAATCATATCTTTCCTGTAAGGTAGTGACCAGAACTGCACACTGTACTCCAGCTGCAGCCTAACCAATGGTTTATATAGTTCAAGCATAACGTCCTTGCGCTTGAATTCCATGCCTCAACTAATAAAGGCAAGTATTCCATATAAAAAACTACAAAATGCTGCAGTTCAGAGGGACCTGGGGATCCTTGTAAATGAAACACAAAAAGTTAGTGTTAGTGTGAATGTTTTCTTAGAAGAATCACTCAACACTCAGAGTCGGTTCCAACGCCGTCGCGGCCTTTATTATGCTCAGCGGGGAGGAAATCACAAGACTGAGTCCAGGCTTCTCTCCACAGAACAAAGGGTTACATGCACTTTTATATGTTTCACAACAGTTACAAACAGTTTACTACAGTTACACAGCCCATCACGGCTGGACACAAGCCAATCACAACGATTATAGATTACATATCGGTTCTTTTAACCCAATAGAATTCCCCTTATGTCTCAGGAACCATGTGTTCGTCTCTTGTCAGCTTGGGCTGATTGATAACTTAACTACAGGAGATAGGTTCTCTCACTAGTTCTTTCTTCTTGGAGAAATAATTGGTTTATAACCTTGTTTACAGGAGATGGGTTCTCTTATCTCTTTCTTCCTGGGGAATTAATTGGTTTATGGCCTTGAATACGGGAGATGGGTTCTCTCCTCATTATTCTTATCCTGCATCCAAGGCATTCCTATAGTGGGCCTCACAGGGTTATTGCTCGGTCATTGAACATTCAACAGTTCACAGCTTGACTACCTGATTTCCCATCATGCCTGGGCAGCCATTTTATGTGTGGCCACTTTAAACTTATATGTGGTTAGATATATCTAGCAGGTACCTAATGCCTAGTATTCTGGTATATTCTAAAGGTGCCTACCTCCTACAACAGTTAGTATGCAGGTACAGCAAGTAATCAAGAAGGCAAATGGAATGTTGGCCTTTATTGCAAGGGGGATAGAGTATAAAAGCAGGGAAGTCCTGCTACAATAGTACAGGGTATTGGTGAGACCACACCTGGAGTTCTGTGTATGGTTTTGGTCTCCTTATTTAAGGAGGGGTATACTTGCATTGGAGGCAGTTCAGAGAAGGTTCACTAGGTTGATTCCTGAGATGAGAGGGTTGTCTTATGAAGAAAGGTTGAGCAGGTTGGGCCTATACTCATTGGAGTTTAGAAGAATGAGAGGTGATCTTATTGAAACGTATAAGATTCTGAGGGGGCTTGACAGGGTAGATGCACAGAGGATGGCTCCCCTCGTGGGGGAATCTAGAACTAGGGGGCATAGTTTCAGAATAAGGGGTCACACATTTAAAACGGAGATGAAGAGGAATTTCTTCTCTCTGAGGGTCGTGAGACTTTGGAATTCTCTACGCCGGAGATCTGTTGAGGCTGTGTCATTGAATATATTTAAGGTAGAGATGACAGATTTCTGAACGATAGGGGAGTCAAGGGTTATGGGGAGCGGGCAGGAAAGTGGAGTTGAGCCAAAGATCAGATCAGCCATGATCTTATTAAATGGCAGAGCAGTCTCGAGGGGCCAAATGGCCTACTCTTGCTCCTATTTCTTATGTACTCTTGGTTTCCTGTCACTTAGCCAGTTTTGTATACATGCTGCCACTGTCCCTTTTATTCCATGGGCTTTAACTTTGCTCACAATCCGATTATATGGAAGTATAGAATTCCTAAATGGGAATCTTCAGCACTTAAAGTTGAATTGCCTCCTTCACCTAAAAAAAAAATGGGAAAAGCGCTTCAGCAAGGCAGGGAAGGGGCACCCTGGATCTCGCATGCAGCACTCCAGCTTTGTACAGGAGGTCAACTTTCCAAGAGAAGACCTCTTCTCACAGGGGCCGAGAGGCCCTCCAGAAAGAAGGATGTGGGACCAGATCTGCGAAGCCGTCACTGCCCGCAGTGTCTACCCCACAACTGGGCTCCAGTGCCGAAAGAGGCTTCATGACCTCAGACCAGTGTTCAAAATCAATGAATGCATCTTCAAAAACCGTCTCCTACCAACAGGAATAGATTCAGAACAGAACTGAAGCTCAAAACCAGGCATTCATGAGCCCCAGGATATCACTGCAGGCATAACTCAGGCAGTGTCCTAGGCCCAACCACCTTCAGCTGCTTCATCAATGAACTTCCTGGTCATTGAAGTTTCTCTCTCCATTTAAATAATATTTTGATTTTCTATTCTTCCTACCAAAGCGGATAACCAAACATTTTCCCACATTATACTCCATCTGTCAAATGTTTTGTCTACTCATTTAACCTATCTATATCCCTTTGCAAACTCTTTTGGGTGGAAATTCGGTTCAAGGCTAAATAGCGCGATAATGACGGAGGGACGGTAAATTTGTGCCGGGAAATGGTTTGCATCTGCAGCCACAAAATTCATCAGCTGGGCCCTGAGCATTGAGCGGAGCACTAAGGGAGGCGTTCCGCATCGCTTTTAGGGTGCTAGGCAGCTGAACAACTGAAAATCCAAAGCCAAAGAGCTGGCCTCGGAGAGCCCTAAGAGAAGCATCCCTGGAAAAAAAACAAATCGGAAAAAAACCCACAAAAAACATTCCCAATAACTTGCTCACTCCACATAAACATAAATCGCAAAAAGAAAAAAAGGAAAAACAATCACACTTACTTGATGCATTCATTCCTTCTCTCACCACCACCGGTACAGCTCGGACTGCCCTCTTTCCCAAGTGGTCCCATTAGGGCACGCATCGTTATGCTACAGGGTAAGTGCCAAACAAAAATCACTGCGCTGTCGAAACTGGGGAAAACTGTTCCCATTGGTAAAAGCATTGAGAACCAGAGGACCCAGATTTAGGATGATTGGCAGAAGAACCAAAGGCAACATGAGGAACAGCGAGTGGTTAGGATCTGGAATGCACTGGCCAAAAGGGTGGTGGAGTCCGATTCAATCATGGCTTTCACAAAGGAATTGGACAAGCACCTGAAGGAAAAAAAATTCCAGGGCTACAGGGAAAGGCAAGGTGTGAGACTAGCTGTCGTGCTCTTGCAGAGAATTGCCATGGGCTGGACGAGCCGAATTTTGTGCTGTAACCATTCTATGATTCTATGATAATGTTGATTTTTTTCAGAAGGCAGTTGAGCTGTTAAAGCTAAAAACTGACCAAGTTCAAATGTTGTTCTTTTCATTTTGGAAGTCTTTTCCTCTTTAAGCGACTGTTCTGCTTTCTGAAATCTTGTCTTAAGAACAGGTCGTTTTGGTGCAATGATGCTACGACCACGCTACATTGGGCCGCTTGCCAGGACTAATAATGGCTTTACACGGTAAGTGAAGCACTAGGCTACGTTTAATTAGGAGCCAGTTCGAGTATCCCGTTTCTGCCAGTGCCATCAATTTTGGCAGCTGTTAACTCCGGCCTGCGGTGGCACGGGCAGGTTTTTAGCGATCTCGAATTTCTAGGCCTAGATCTGATTGCGTATATATTCAGTCTGCCTTTTGAAGAGAGGAATATCAGATGACAGAATGTGATGTATTACAGTAACCAGTATATGGAATAAGGATTTTCTGTTATAATATATGGATCTATCATTATCTAGATATTGGGCAATAAAAGGTACAGCTAGTGCTGTAGGTTCTTGGGGTGAGCAATGAGTAAACTTTGATGCGGTCAATAACAATGTGTCGCCATGATTGGAAGTAGTTCTTGATCACAGAATGCCTCTTCCTCTGGGGTTACAGTCTTCTCATCATTTTGCTGCTTATTGACTCTCTGTTGAATGGCAACATTTTGCTGCACAAAGTAGATGGTGATGGTTTTGTAGACTTTAGCTTGACAGTAGAGCAACATCCAACCTGACCATTCCAAACAATGGAATTGTTGCTTTAAGGGGCTCAAGTTTCGGGCCGCGCCTAGAACAGCGCAGCTCCGAGAGACACGCCTGATTTCCATGCTCAAAAGCGTGTCAAAAACTTATGGAGCAATTCTCTGATTCGCAGCTGCTCCTTTCCAACTCGGTGTGGCTTGGAGAGATCTGCGGGGGGCAGGGCCAAAGCGTGGCACCAATTCTGAGATTGCAGGGGGGCGGGGCTAGTTCGGACAAGACGATGTCATGCCGGCAGCCCTGCGCGTGTGCGCTGGAGCATGCGCGCATGCGCAGTGGGACACAAACATTGGCACTCGGCCATTTTTAAAGGTACAGGAGGAAAAGTGCCGATTTGTTTTGTGGAGCTGTGGAAAGGCTTGGAAGTGCTTGGTGATTTTTTGTGCCTGAAGGAGTGCTTTTAGCAGCACTATTGAAGAAATCACCTTCTGAAATCAGTGAGTGCTGCTTTTTGCTGCTAAACTTCCAGAACAAGTGCTGCATAGGTGCATGCAAAATAAGGACTGTGTATTTTGAAAAATCAGAGTGTCAATTCAATACAGCAATGTAACAACGTCCACCAAGAACAAAGAAGTTTTTGCATGAGGAAGTGAAGACATTAGTTAACATCATTGAGCAGAGGTGGCAGGAGCTGGATACCAGAATCAGAGGTCGCATAAAAGTGCCACCCAAAGAAATGAAGAAACGCTGGAACCAAGTTGCAGAAGATTACTGCGCAGTGGTGAATACCACGAGATCTGGAAGCTAGCGTTAAAAAGAAATGGCACGACCTTGGTCAAGTAGTTGGTGTAAGTAATATTTTCATTTTTTAATGGAATCGTAATTGTAAATGTAACTATCTGTCTATGTCCCACCCTGCAGAAAGACGCACTCTGTAAAAAGTTCTATTTTAATCTGCAGAATAAATTAGCCCACAACAAAGGGGAAAGAACTCGAACAGGAGGAGGCCCGCCAAATCTGCATCCACTGACACCCTTGGAACAGAGGGTAGCTGCTATGATGAGTCGTACATGGAGAAAAGCAATCAGTACAGCATAAGCTGGGCCCGCAAGTGAGGAGGAGGGTAAGTCCTGAAAATACATTGTGGCCCTTCAAATCAACCTGTTGCCTGGCCTGCTACGTGTGAGAGTACACATGCCAACCATCCTGCCCCCTCCTCTGCTGCTAAACATTTGACTGTTCTGATGTATTTTGCAGAAGATGAGGATATGATGCCAACCATGAAGATCCTAAAGATCCAGAACAAGAACCAGATGCGGACGGTCCAGACTGGCTACAGGCGGCGATGATTGAAATATCTTCAGGGGAGACCTTCCAAATTAATACTTATGAGCCCACATTAGTCGACATCAGAGTTTCAACCCCTTGCATAGGTTCTGGTTCCATCTTCCATGGTTTTGATTCCAACGATGCGGATCCCAGTGGTGCTGCTGATGTAATCCAGCAGTCTACACCCACTGCCCCACCGTTCCAGCCTGCGCCTCCCACTCGCATAGGTTCTGGTTCTATCTTCCATGGTTTTGATTTTGATGTTGCGGGTCCCAGTGGTGCTGCTGATGTAATGGAGCAATTTACACCCATTCACCCACCATCCCAGCCCACGGCTCACACTCGAGTGGTGCCAGATGCAAGTTCCAGGGCCGCACCATCCCAGCCCGAGGCTCCCACTCTAGTGCTGCCGTTTGGAACACCGAGCGTCCCACCATCCCAGCCCGCAGCTCCCAGTATAGTGGTGCCACGAGGCAGACCCAGGCAAAGGAGAAGGAGATTGGAGACACGCTCTCCTGAGATGCAGCGTGCAACAGTTACGGCTCAGGTTGTGGCATTGGGTGTGGAGACCAATGAGCTTACCCGATCACTCGTGGGCAGTGTCAATGCAGTGGGTGAAGAGGTAACGGTACTGACGGGAGAAATAGCAGTAATGACATGGGAAATGAGGGAGGGAATGTCTGAGGGAGTGCAAGCAACGGCACAGGCCGTCATGGAGGTAGCTGCTGCAATAAGGGCACACAGCCCCGCCAATCAAATGACACCCCCATGAAGAAGTGAACATTTACCGAGATGTGGATGAGAGATGTTGCAGCCTTTCTTTGCTGCTTTTGTTCTTGTTCTTGATGTAACTGTAGTAAAGTTTTTCAAATTGAAATTGTTTTGTAAGTTTTGTAACTTTACAACTTATAAGTGATCTTAAGGTTTTTAAGTGATCTTATAGTGTAAATGCTCTCACGTAACTTATTTAATTTTGCACCTAAAAAGTGATCTTGAAGTTTAAGTGATCTTAAGAGTGTAAGATTTTTCACATTGAAATTGTTTTGTAACTTTTGTAACTTTACAAGTTTATAAATGATCTTAAAGTGTTTAAGTGATCTTAATGAGTCATATTGAAAAGTAAAGTTTGATACAACAAATATTTTATTACACTAATGTTAACTTTTCAATAAAATATTTTTTCATTAAAACTGAATCATCTTCCATTAACACAACACAACATAGGAACAACTCCAAAAAATAAACATGTCCATGCGCAACAGTTCTCACAGAGCCCTCAGGCATCAGTAATTGAAGTGTTCACGGATGAGCTGCTGGTGGAGGGCTCGAGCAATCGTTAAAGGAGCACGATGGACCGCCCTCCTCCGAATTCGTGCTCCGGCAGCAGGCACTTGCATGCTTTCCTGATCATCGTCATCATCCTCATCCTGCTCTTCCAAATTACTATCATCAGGCACTGGCCCCTCATGTGGGTCTTCTGGTTCCACGACCAGCTCCTGCTGCCTCATGATGGCTAAGTTATGCAGCATGCAGCACACAACAGTGAAGTGACCGACAATCTGAGGAGAGTATTGCAAGTAGCCTCCGGAATGGTCCAGGCATTGGAAATGCTGTTTCAAGATGCCAATGGTCCTCTCTATGATGCAGCGCATTGCAATGTGCACCATGTTGTATTGATGGTCAGCTTCCATCCGTGTTACGCGTAGGGGCGTCATGAGCCAGGTGGTCAGGCCGCACCCTTTGTCTCCCAGATACCAGCTCTGCCCTTCTGGCTGCTGCTCAAACATGTCAGATATAACGCTGTCGCGTAGGATGAACGCATCATGGGTGCTGCCAGGGTATCTCGCATCGACTGACATGATGCGCTGCTTGTCGTCACACATGAGCTGCACATAATGGAGTGAAAACCTTTTCTATTCCTGTACTGCTCGGAATCCTGCACTGGTGCTCCCAAGGCGATGTGGATACCATCAATGCAGCCCTGTACCTTTGGGAAGCCAGCAATCCTGGAGAAGCCGACAGTCCTGTCATGTATTCAACTGTCATTGTAACCCATGTATAAACTGACCTAAGTTGTACACCGTGAGAACATTGACCACTAGATGGGAACTTGTGGGAGACACTCCTAACCTGGACTTTCAGGTATAAAAGGGGAAGCTCCACCCACCTTCATCACTTCAGTGCTGAAATAAAGGTTACTGGTCACAGAGTGACCTTCTCTCAAGTATGGGCCTCGTGTGCATTTATACTGTATAGTAAGGACATATCATTGGCGACGAGAAACTGGGATTCAAACTACGCGAGCATGGCCACTAGCAGCACAGACGAGAGGTACTGTGTTGGTGATGATTGGGACAATTTTATTGAGAGACTGCAGAAAAGTTTTGTCACTAATGAATGGTTGGGACAGGATTTGGCCGACAAATGCAGGGCTCATCTCCTGACAGTTTGTGGATCCAGGACGTACTCCCTGATGAAGGACCTTCTAGCGGCAGCAAAGCCGACGGACAAGACTTTTGAAGACCTCAGTAAGTTGATCGGGTAATAATTTAAACCGGCGAGCAGCATGCACATGGCGAGACACCGGTTTTACACCCACCGGCGGCGAGAAGGGCAAAGCGTTCCAGACTTCGTGGCAGACCTCCGGCGACTGGCGAGCCTATGTAAGTTCCCAGATGCATGCAGAGCGGAGATGCTGCGAGACATTTTTATTGAGGGCATCGGGCACGCTGGGGTTTTCAGGAAACTGATTGAGACCAAAGACCTGACCCTGGAAAAGGCGGCTTTGATGGCCCAGACATTTATCTCAGGAGAGGAAGAGACTAGAATGATGTTTGACAAAAATCTTGCCCTAAATGCAGCAAATGGACAGGGAGTCAACATTGTTAACGCGGCACATAGTTCTTCAGGCAGACAGGGGCAATCGGACATGCTCGAGCATGTAGTCAAACCCAAAGGGGGAATTCAACAGAGACAATGGCTAGCTGAACGGCGATTCATGCCATTGCAAGGGAGAATGCGGCCAGTAAGGGGCCATCATCACCTGTTAATGGTGCGCTTAAGGACAGTTACAGAGACAGTCAGAGACGATTGACTGGTAATGGACCTTTTGTTTCCAACAATGGCTCATGTTGGAGGTGTGGAGGCAAACACCCAGCCAGAGCTTGCAGGTATCAGCAATACAACTGCAGAAATTGCAAATTCGGCGGTCACTTGTCACGTATGTGCAGGAAGTTGATGTACGAGGAGGACGGGCCCAATGTAAGCCCTACGAGGCCAAATGAACATTGGGGGAAATCGCTGGATGCTGAAGTTCAGCGAGTTCATGTGGAGCACATATACAGTTCATATAGCAGAACGCCACCAATAATGAGGAAAGTGCTCCTCAATGGCATCCCAGTGTCAATGGATCTAGACACAGGGGCCAGCCAGTCTCTGATGAGTATCAAACAGTTCAACACGTTGTGGGCGTCCAAGGCCAGGAGGCCAAAATTATTGCCGATTGACGCACAGCTACGGACATATACAAAGGCAGCGCCACGGTAGTCATGACCCACAAAGATTCGGAGAACAGATTGCCACTCTGGATTGTCCCCGGGGGGACGGTCCCGCACTATTGGGGAGGAGTTGGCTTGCTGTCATGAAATAGAAATGGGGCGATGTCAATGTAATTTATTCTGTGGAGTGAATATCATGCTCACATATCCTGGACAAATTTGACTCATTACTTCAACCCGGCATTGGCACTTTCATGGGGACCAAGGTACTGATTCATATAAACCCGGATGCCAGGCCAGTTCACCACAAGGCCAGAGCGGTGCAGTACGTGATGCGGGAAAAGATAGAATGCGAATTGGACCACCTGCTGAGGGAAAGCATCATCTCACCAGTCGAATTCAGTGACTGGGCGAGCCTAATTGTGCCTGTGCTCAAGGTGGGTGGGTCAGTCAGGATATGTGGTGATTATAAGGCCACCATCAATCGGGTGTTACTCCAAGACCAGTACTCGCTACCGAGAGTGGAGGACCTCTTGGCGACACTATCCGGTGGCAAACTTTTTTCAAAATTGGACCTGATCTCAGCTTACATGACCCAGGAGCTGGCAAGTGAGTCGAAGAAGCTGACCACCATCATGACACACAAGGGATTGTTTGAGTACAACAGTTGTCCATTCGGGATTCGCTCGGCCATCACGATCTTTCAATGAAACATGGAAAGCCTCCTCAAGTCGATTCCAGGGATGGTGGTTTTTCAAGACGACATCCTCATCACGGGTTACAATACTGAAGAACACCTCCACTACCTGGAGGAGGTGCTACGCAGACTGGACCGGGTAGAGCTGTGACTGAAAAAGTCGAAGTGCGTCTTCCTAGCTCCAGAGGTAGAATTCCTGGGGATGAGGGTAGTAGCAGACGGGATCAGACCTATTGCGTCCAAAACGGAAACGATCCAGAGAGCACCCAGACCCCGTAACACGATGAAGCTGCGTTCGTTCCTGCAGCTCCTGAACTATTTTGGTAACTTTCTTCCCAAATTGAGCACGCTGTTAGAGCCGCTACTCATGCTCCGACGCAAAGGTCGCGATTGGGTCTGGGCGGACAGTCAGGAAAGGGCTTTTGATAGAGCACGCAATTTGTTATGCTCCAACAATCTGTTAACGCTATATGACCCATGTAAGAAACTTGTTTTAACGTGTGATGCGTCGTCCTATGGGGTTGGGTGTGTGTTGCAGCATGTTAATGCCAAGGGTCAGTTACAGTCAGTAGCTTATGCCTTCAGAAGTCTGTCCCAGGCAGAAAGGGGCTACGGGATAGTAGAAAAGGAAGCGCTTGCATGTGTATATGCAGTAAAAAAAAATGCATCAGTACCTGTTTAGCAGGAAATTTGAGCTGGAGACAGATCACAAACCCTTAACGTCCCTTTTGGCCGACAACAAGGCCATAAATGCAAATACATTGGCCCGCATACAGAGGTGGGCACTCAAGTTAGCCGCCTATGACTATACAATTCGGCACAGACCAGGCACTGAAAACTGCTCTGATGCACTCATCAGGCTCCCACTAGCCACCACTGAGGGGACAATCGAGCATGCTGCTGAGATGGTCATGGCTGTTGAAGCTTTTGAAAGTGAAGGCTCACCTGTGACAGCCCGTCAGATCAAAATCTGTACAAATAGAGACTCGCTACTGTCTTTAGTCAAGAAATGTGTCCTGAATGGGGACTGGGCAGCCACGTACAGGGCATGCCCTGAGGAATTCAAATCATTTCACAGGCACAAGGATGAACTCTCGATTCAGGCCGATTGCCTACTGTGGGGAAACCAAGTAGTCATGCCCCAGATGGGCAGAGAGATGTTCATCAGAGAACTCCACAATGAGCACCCGGGCATTGTCATGATGAAGGCCAGGTCACACGTTTGGTGGCCAGAGATAGATGCAGACCTGGAACTTTGTGTTCGCAGATGCAACACGTGTGCCCAGCTGGGCAATACGCCCAGGGATGCCCCCTTTAGCCCCTGGTCCTGGCCCACCAAGCCATGGTCATGCATCCATGTGGACTACGCAGGTCCTTTCATGGGAAAAATGTATTTGGTTGTAGTAGATGCCTACTCCAAATGGATCGAGTGTGACATTCTCAATCCAAGCACATCCTCTGCCACGGTAGAAAGTCTACGGGCAATGTTCGCCGCCCATGATCGACCAGACGTCTTGGTCAGTGACAATGGCCCGTGCTTTACAAGCATTGAATTCCAGGACTTCATGGCAGGAAATGGTATCAACCATGTCAGATTGGCACTGTTCAAGAGGGAGTTAGGTATGGCCCTTTTGGTTAAAGGGATCAAGGGGTATGGAGAGAAAGTGGGAAAGGGGTACTGAGATGAATGATCAGCCATGATCATATTGAATGGTGGTGCAGGCTCGAAGGGCCGAATGGCCTACTCCTGCACCTATTTTCTATGTTTCTATGTTTCAAGCCGGCCTCAAATGGCCAGGCGGAATGAGCAGTGCAGATAATCAATTAGGGGATGCTCACAATCCAAGGGGGTTCCCTACAAAGTCGCTTATCACGCTTCCTGTTGGCCAATAGATCCCGACCACACTCGCTCACAGGGGTCCCACCCACGGAGCTGCTAATGAAAAGGACACTCAAAACCAGGTTATCCCTTATACACCCCACCATGAAAGAAATTGTTGCGAGCAGGCGCCAGTCACAATGTGACTACCATGGCGGGAATGCGAGGGCGCAATGTATTGATGTCAATGATCTTGTCTTTGTCCTCAACTATGCTGCAGGGCCTAAATGGCTCACAGGCACTGTGATTGCCAAAGAGGGGAATAGGATTCTGGTAGTTAATCTTACCAATGGACAAATCTGCCGCAAACACGTGGATCAAACAAAAAGGAGGTTCAGCAACCCCATAGCAGAAGCAGAGGAAGAACACGATGTAGAGTTCACTCCTCCACAGGTGACCGAACACCGGAACCAAATGGAGGAGAGCCCAGTCACTGTGGGCAGTCCGGACAGGCCTGAGGCACCGCAAACAGCAGACACTCAGGCCAGCGCCCAACAACTGGAGCCCCAACTCAGGCGCTCTACAAGGGAGCGTAAACCACCAGAAAGACTTAACCTGTGATCCCAATAAGACTTTGCGGGGAGGTGATGTCATGTATTCAACTGTCATTGTAACCCATGTATAAACTGAACTAAGTTGTACACCGTGAGAACATTGACCACTGGGTGGTGAACTTGTGGGAGTCACTCCTAACCTGAACTTTCAGGTATAAAAGGGGAAGCTCCACCCACCTTCATCACTTTAGTGCTGGAATAAAGGTTACTGGTCACAGAGTGACCTTCTCTCAAGTATGGGCCCCGTGTGCATTTATACTGTATAGTAAGGACATATCACTGCACATAATGGACTGGAAACCTTTTCTATTCCTGTACTGCTCAGAATCCTCCACAGGTGATCACAAGGCGATGTGGGTACAATCAATGCAGCCCTGTACCTTTGGGAAGCCAGCAATACTGGAGATGCCGACAGCCCTGTCATGCATTGCTTGTTGGGTCATTGGGAACTTGATGAAATCATTCCTCTGCGCATAGCCGTGACCTGGTAAACACAGGCATGTATTGCACGTTGAGAGATGGCGCACACATCTCCAGTTGTAGCTTGAAATGATCCCGAGGCATAGAAGGCAAGTGCAGCTGTTACCTTCACTTCAACAGACAAGTCAGTCGGTGTTTTGCTTCTAGGCTGCAAATCTGCTCTCAGCATATCACAGATCTCAATGACAACTTCTCTGCAGAAACACAGCCTTTTGATACAATCACCCTTGCTAATGTCTTGGCTCGATATTGCCGACGTGGGTAAGGTCTCCTGCCCATCAGCCTACGGGCTGTGACATTCCTGGTGCGGTGAGCTCTAATCAATTCTCTCCTTTGCAGTGAATTGATGGCGAACCATTGCATAATCCATGGTGTTGATAATGCAGCACCCATACTTGAATTACAAATTTAACTTTTAAACTTGCTGGCTGGCTGGCTGGCTCTCCCTCCCGGTGCTTTGTACGCCTCCCCTGTTTCCTGGCCGACCGGCCTGCAGCCTATTAAAATAACTGTGCAGCTCTGGAGGCTGCTGTGCTGCCTGTGTGGCCCGCCTGTCGACCGTGTCCCGCCTTTATCTCCAGGCCGAGCGGCCCAAATAACTGCGCAGCTCGGGAGGCTGCTGTGCTGCCGGTGTGGCCCGAACCGTGTCCCACCCCTGTCTCCTGCCCGAACAGCCCAAATAGCCCAAATAACTGCACAGCTCGGGAGGCTGCTGTGCTGCCGGTGTGGCCTGAACCATGTCCCACCCCTGTCTCCTGGCTGAACGGCCCTATAAAAATAACTTTGCAGCTCGGAAGGCTGCTGTGCTGCTGCTGCTGCAGCTGCTTCAGACAGGAAGGAAAATTCAATTTTTTTATTATTTGCTTTATTTATCATTTATTATTCATGATTGCTCTTTATTGGTAGAAGTGAGACTGTTGAATGCTTGTAAAATGTAATTACTTCCCTTCTCCCATCCCCCCCATCTCTCGTTCCCTACGCCTGATTTGTAAGTGCAGGCAAGGTTTTTCTGAGCGTACAAAAATCTACACTTACTCCATTCTCAGTTAGATTGGAGTATGTTTTCGCTGCCTAAACTTGCAAAACAGGCGTAAGTGGCTGGATACGCCCCGTTTTGGAAAAAAAAATCTGTTCTAAAATGAAACTATTCCCACTCACTAGAACTGGAACAAACTAAATGCCTAGAATTGCAATTTCTAAGATGCTCCATTCTAAACTAGTTGTTCCAAAAAAATAGGAGCAACTCAGGCTGAAACTTGAGCCCAACATCCCTAAAGTTGGCTTGACAGCAGCTTGGCTACTAGCATGGGCCTCATTGTGTTTGCACTCAGCAGCTGTGTGGGAGTTGTAATCTGGTGCCATGAGCCACAGCTATAAGAGTAGCCCTGCTCTTGCTCATTCTCTTAGGACCTTCAAATAACACAGGTGTGACGGACTGCGGAATAATAGAAGCAGCATGTCTCGTGCTCCCTGGATAAGGGCCACATTTCTGTGGTCAGTAATCATCTCAACAGGTACTGAGTGGTATCCCTCCCTGCTTATGTATGCAGGAGGATTGATGTGTGAAGTCCAATGGTTACATGGATTCCATTTATAATATATTGGATTCTTTGAAAGCGTGCTCGCTTCTAAAAGTTCTGCTTCCTTCAATTGGGAAAGTGATGAATGTGCTGGCAAGCGTGGCATCAGTGATCAGTGTATATGCAGCAGACATTTTTGCACAGCATGATATCCAGTTAATTTTGGTGATGTTTTGAGGGAGGAATGTTGGCCAGCATGGGGGTCATTTTAACTTTCAGCAGAGGTGAAAAACTAGAATTAGCAGATCATTCGCCAGTTATAGGTCCCTCCGACTGGTATATAACGAATGGCCAATCTGTTACTTTTGTGGGAAAAACACCACTCAAAGTCACTTATAGTCAATGATACAAAAATTATTTAATACAAGCATGCAGGGGGGAAGGTTCGGCATCCCGAAGTCAAGTCCCGAAGTCTCTCAACTCTACAGCAGTTGTGGCAGTGTGTTTATACATAATCAAGCAGAAGCAAAACTCGACAGTTGACAAGCTAACGTGATCCACAACCGAGCAACTGTCAATAGTTAATCACAGAAGCTCTCAGCAAATGTATTCTGTTATCAGAATTATCTTATGTTTGCCTATTGCCTCTGTAACAAGGTTTCATCCTTACCCATTGCCTCTGTAACAAGGTATCATAAAACGTCTTTATGCCAACTGTTACTTATTAACTACTGACACTGTGCTTCTGTCTGTTTTGGCCAAGCTTCTCATCATGCCTTGTAACATAGCTACAGTATTTTAAAAGCATCCCTATTAAACTTGTGCTTCCCACATAAATCCCTCCTGTTGGCCCTGGTCAGGAATCCTTTCCCTACCCCACAGCCACATCTGGATGTTCTACCTATGGCTTCATATCCAGGGATCCTCTGGACAGCCACAAGTGTCACATCCCGACTATTGAACCTCTTACGGTGTCACCAGTGTCCTAATGACTTGGCTATGCCTGGGTTTAAGCTACCACTACATATTCCCTACCTCTAGCTGCTTAATGCCCCACCCGTCTTTGATTGCTGTAAATACTTTGATACGGGCAAGGTTTGAGAGGTGTGCTTTCCCCTTCTTTCCTTATTCGGTTTATTGCTTTAGCCAACCTTTTAGCTTTACTTCACCGGGCCTGTCCACAGATGTCATTAGGGTGATATACAACAATCGACAGTTGAATCACCACTAACACATGCGATATTATGCGGGTGCATGGATGGATTTGAATGTTCAGTTCCCAGTCCCATAAGTCATCCCACCAAGTGGTGAACTTAATTTCCTCTATTTCCCTTTTTATGTCCTTGTTCTGTTGCTGGAGCGTGTAATACATCTTCTGGGATTTGGTGATCTTTTTCTGTAGCTCCACCATGTGTTCCAGCAGTGGGGGCTCTTCGTACATGTTACACTCATAATAAACGATGAAGCTGAGTACTGTAAGCAATGGGTAAGTGTGACCTTAGCTCCTTTAATTAGACTCCAGAGTGCAGGTACTGCGTGGATGGCCTGTTTATATACAGTGCTCCCAAGGGATGCTGGGATCCGTTGGGACTCCAACAGGTAGGCCCTCTGGTGGTCGTGTGATACAGGTTGCCAAGGGTTAAATAGATAACATCACTCCCTCGTACAGTCAATGGTACACTTATTTACAGGATGAGACGATCTGGGGCTTTTCGCTCCCTTGTCGATTGTCTCAGTACAAATGCAGGTGTGGGTGAGTTGGTTGGTTCTTCTCTGGGCTGCTAGGAATGGTGAGTTCGGCTTCGTGGTCAACCATGATGTCGGTTGCGACTTGTGTGTGTGTTGGAGGGTCGAAGTTGGTGGTGTCCACTTCGGGTTGCTCGTAGCTGTTAGTGAACCGCAATTTGATTTAGTCCAAATGCTTTCTGCACGTTAGTCCATTGACCAATTTGACCTGAAACACCCTACTGCCTTCTTTGGCTATGACCATGCCAGCGAGCCATTTGGGACCATGTCCATAATTGAGTGCAAACACAGGATCATTGACCTCAATATCGCGTGACAAATTTGCGCAGTCATGGTACATACATTGTTGATGCTGCCTGCCCTCCACGTGATCATGGAGATGAGGGTGGACAAGAGAGAGCCTTGTTTTGAGCGCCTTTTTCATGAGCAGCTCGGCTGGGGGAACCCCGGTGTGCGAGTGGGATCTGGTGCGGTAGCTGAGCAGAACTCGGGAAAGTCAGGTCTTCAGGGAGCCTTCCGACACTCATTTCAAGCTTTGATTGAGGGTCTGGACGGTCCGCTCTGGCTGGCCATTGGATGCAGGCTTGAATGGGGCAGATGTGACGTGCTTGATCCCATTGCAGGTCATGAATTCCTTAAATTCAGCACTGGTGAAACACGGCCCATTGTCGCTGACTAGGACATCACGCAGGCAGTGTGTGGCAAACATGGTTCGTAGGCTTTCGATGGTGGTGGTGGACGTGCTTCCAGACATTATTACACATTCAATACATTTTGAATAAGCGTCCACAACAACCAAGAACATTTTGCCTAGAAATGGGCCCGCATAGTCAATGTGGATCCTAGACCACGGTTTGGATGGCCACGACCACAAACTTAGCGGTGCCTCTCTGGGTGCATTGCTCAGTTGAGAGCAAGTGTTGCACTGGCGCACGCATGACTCTAAATCTGAGTCGATGCCGGACCGCCACACATGGGATCTGGCTATGGCTTTCATCATTACAATGCCTGGATGGGTGCTGTGTAGGTCACAAATGAACATTTCTCTGCCTTTCTTGGGCAGGACCACGCGATTGCCCCACAAGAGTCAGTCCGTCTGCAAGGACATTTCGTCTTTGCGCCTGTGGAATGGCTTAATCGCCTCCTGCATCTCCACTGGGATTCTGGACCAGCTCCCATGGAGGGCACAGTTTTTTTTACCAGGGACAGTAAAGGATCCTGGCTGGTCCAGGTCCTGATCTGGCGGGCCGTAACGGGTGACTTTTTGTTTTCGAATGCATCCATCACCATGAGCAAGTCTGCAGGCTGTGCCATTCCACCCCAGTGGTGGGCAATGGTAGCCGACTGAGAGCATCAGCGCAGTTCTCTGTGCCTGGTCTTTGGCGGATTACATAGTTTTATGCCGACAGCGTGAGTGCCCATCTTTGGATGCGGGCAGAGGCATTGGTGTTAATCTCTTTGCTCTCTGAGAACAGCGATATGAGCGGCTTATGGTCAGTTTCAAGCTCAAACTTGAGACCAAACAAATACTGGTGCATTTTTTTCACCCCGTAAACACATGCCAGAGCTTCTTTTTCAATCATGTTGTAAGTCCTTTTGGCCACTCCTGGACGCATAAGTGACCGATTGCAAATTCCCCGATTCGTTAGCCTGTTGTAACACACACCAGACCCTGTATGACGACAGATCACAAACTAGCACTAATCATTTACATCGGTTATAGAGAACAAGCAGTTTATTTGAACATAACAGATTTCTGGCTTTCTCAAAGGCAGCCTCTTGTGAATTCCCCCATACCCAGTCATCTCCCTTGCGTAGTAGCACATGTAGAGGTTCTAGCAAGGTGCTTAACCTGGGTAGGAAATTACCAAAATAGTTGAGGAGTCTCAGGAACGACCACAGCTCCATCACGTTCTGTGGTCTCGGCGGGTTCTTGATGGCCTCCGTCTTGGCGTCGGTGGGTCTCATACCGTCTACTGCGATTCTACTTCTTAAGAACTCGAACTTCGAGCACTTTAACCTGAGTTCCACGTGATTTAGCCGACTTAGAACCTCTTCCAGATTCTTCAAGTGTTTGATGGTGTCCCGACCTGTGACCAGTATGTCGTCCTGGAAAACTAAAGTGCAAGGAAATGACTTTAGCAGGCTCTCCATGTTTCGTTGGAAAATTGCTGCGGCTGACCGAATCCCGTACGGGCAACTTTATAGATGAACAGACCTTTGTGCGTGTTGATGCAGGTGAGGCCTTTCGAAGATTCCTCCAGCTCCTGCGTCATGTAGGCCGAGATCATGTCCAACTTGGTAAATGTCTTTCCTCCAGCCAGGGTTGCAAATAGGTCATCTGGATTGGGTAGCAGGTAATGGTCCTGCAGCAAAAAACGGTTAATTGTTACTTTATAGTCCCCACAAATTCTGACCATGCCATCACCTTTAAGTACCGGGACAATTGGACTAGCTTACTCATTGAATTCCACCGGCGCGATGATGCCTTCTCGCTGCAGACTGTCCAGCTCAATTTCCACTTTCTCTCCCATCATATGTGGTACCGCCTGTGCCTTGTGGTGGATGGGTCGTGTACCGGGAACCAAATGGATCTGCACTTACACCCCCGAGAAACTTCCAATTCCAGGCTCGAACAATGATGGAAATCTGCTCAGAACCTGGGCACTTCAACGGACGAAAGCGCTCAGATGTCATCCCAGTCCCAGCGGATTTTTTCCCAGCCAGCTTCTGCCAAACAGTGTGGGGCCATCCCCTGGTACAATCCATAGTGGGAGTTCGTGCACTGCTTCATCATGTGAGATTTTGACTTCTGCACTGCCAATTACAGGGATCAGTTCTTTGGTGTAATTCCTTAGCTTGGTGTGAATGAGGCTGAGCTTGGGCCTGTGTGCCTTGTTGCACCACAGCCTGTCGAAGGCCTTTTTGCTCATTATGGACTGACTCGCACCCGTGTCCAGTTCCGTGGATACTGGAATTCCATTCAGTTCAACTTTTAACATTATTGGTGGATATTTTGTGATGAAGGTGTGTACCCCATACACTTCTGCCTCCTCGGTTCGAGTCTCTAGTTCAGCCTGATCCACCATGGATCGATCTTCCTCTGCAACATGGTGGTTTTCAGGGTTTGCAGGGTTTGCAGCTCGTCTGCACATTCACTGGAGATGTCCCATTGTTCTGCAACCATTGCACACATAGTACTTGAAGCGGCATTGATGGGCCCGATGATCATCTCCACAACGCCAACAGGGTGTTAACTGCCTCGCATTAACGATTGGGTCATCTGAGGTTGTGCACCAGCCGGCATGTACGTTCTGCCATGTATATCCTGCTCGAAAACGACGTTATTTTGTGCACAGTACTGGCCGAAACTTCTTTATGCTGCGAAATTTGTTTGGTGTTATCGCTGATGAACATAAATGCCTGGGCTATCATTATGGCTTTGCACAGATTCGGTGTTTCAACAGTCAATAGTTTGCGAAGGATTACCTCAGGGCCAATGCCAAGCACAAAAATGTCTCTCAGCATTTGTTCAAGGAATCCGTCGAATTCGCAATGTCCAGCAAGGCGCCTTAGTTCGCCGACGTAGCTCGCCACTTCCTGGCGCTCCGACCGCTGACACGTGTAGAACCGATACCTCGCTTCAAAATGCTTTCCTTAGGATTTAGGTGCTCCCGGACCAGTGTACGCAATTCTTCATAGGATTTGGTTGTTGGCTTTACCGGTGCTAGAAGATTCTTCATGAGGCCATAGGTTATTGCCCCGCAGACGGTAAGGAGGATCACCCTTCGTTAGGCTGCGTTTTTGTCCCCTTCCAGCTCGTTGGCTACGAAGTATTAGTTGAGTCTCTCCACAAAGGCCTCCTAATCATCCCCTTCTGAGAACTTCTCCACGATACCAACTGTTCTTTGCATTTTCGCATTTGTTCATTATCTCATCGCCATTTGTTACGCTCATAATAAAAGATGAAACTGAGTACTGTAAGCAATGAGTAAGTGTGACCTTAGCTCCTTTAATTAGACTCCAGAGTGGAGGTACCGTGTGGGTGGCCTGCTTATATACAGTGCTCCCAAGGGATGCTGGGATCCCTTGGGACTCCAATAGATAGGCCCTCTGGTGGTGGTATGACACAGGTTGCCAAGTGTTAAATACATAACAGTACCCAAAGTTGTTGACGTTTTTGGTAGTTCCTTCTTGATGCCTTCGGACACCTGGATTGAGCTGGACTCTCGTCTGTGTATATCGATCAGTTCTTCTCGTTCAATCCTCACCGGTACCTCTGGGGTGAAACAGAGCACTGTGCTGGGGCTCTCACAGATCTGGTCTGCATATTCAAATGTTTCTGGTTAGTGGTTACACAGTACTCTCCTTTGTTGACATAACCAGCCCGCTTTGGTGTTAAACAGGCTCCACTGGCTTCGATAGTAGAGTTTATCCCTTTCTTTGATACGTCAAATCCACCGGCCGCAATTGTTATTTCCTGACGAGTGACACAATCTTCCAACTTGGTTCCCAGTAAACTATCTTCATATGTTACTGCATAGGGTAATGTTTCATGACACGTTATTTATGTATTTCCCATAATGATTCCGATGTTTTGGACTCGATATACCTCTTGAGGCTCTATTTCCAGTACAATCATTGGTATTGCAAGTATCAGTCCCAGCAGACTGTCACCGTTGACTTTATATTCAATCTGAGTCGGGTATACCCGCACTATTCCCCTGAGTTGGTATGATAAGAACATAAAAACATAAGAAATAGGAATAGGAGTAGGCCAAACGGCTCCTTGAATAGGATTCAATAAGATCATGGCTGATCTGATCCTGGACTCAGGTCTGCTTCCCCGCCCGTTCCCCATAAACCCTTATTCCCTTATCATTTAAGAAACTGTCTATTTCTGTCTTAAATTTATTCAATGTCCCAGCTTTCACAGCGCTCTGAGGCAGCAAATTCCACAGATTTACAACCTTCTGAGAGAAGAAATTTCTCCTCATCTCAGTTTTAAATGGGCGGCCCCTTATTCTAAGATTATGCCTTCTAGTTCTAGTCTCCCCCATCAGTGGAAACATCCTCTCTGCATCCACGTTATTAAGCCCACTCATAATCTTATATGTTTCGATAAGATCACCTCTCATTCTTCTGAATTCCAACCTACTCAACCTTTCCTCATAAGTCAACCCCCTCATGCTCGGAATTAACTGAGTGAGCCTTCTCTGAACTGCCTCCAAAGCAAGTATATCCTTTCGTAAATATGGAAACCAAATCTGCATGCAGTATTCTAGGTGTGGCCTCATCAATACCCTGTATAGCTGTAGCAAGACTTCCCTGATTTTATACTCCATCCCCTTTGCAATAAAGGCCAAGATACCATTGGCCTTCCTGATCCTTTTGCGTTTCATGCATAAGTACCCCCAGGTCCCGCTGTACTGCGGCACTTTGCAATCTTTCTCCATTTAAATAATAATTTGTTCTTTGATTTTTTTCTGCCAAAGTGCATGACCTCGCACTTTCCAACATTATACTCTATCTGACAAATTTTTGCCCACTCACTTAGCCTGTCGATGTCATTTTGCAGATTTTTTGTGTCCTCCTCACACATTGCTTTTCCTCCCATCTTTGTATCGTCAGAAAACTTGGCTACATTACACTCAGTGTCTTCTTCCAAGTCGTTAATATAGATTGTAAATAGTTGGGGTCCCAGCACTGATCCCTGCGGCACCCCACAAATTACTGGTTGCCAACCAGAGAATGACCTATTTATTCCGACTCTCTGTTCTCTGTTAGTTAGCCAATCCTTTATCCATGCTAATATATTACCTCCAACCCCGTGAACTTTTATCTTGTGCAGTAACCTTTTATGTGGCATCTTGTCAAATGCCTTCTGGAAGTCCAAATACACCAGATCCACTGGTTCCCCTTTATCCACCCTGTTGGTTACATGCTCAAAGAACTCCAGCAAATTTGTCAAGCATGACTTTCCCTTCATAAATTTATGCTGATCTGGGATTATCCTGGGATAATCTCTCCTTGACGAGATAGATTAGCCAAGTGCTCGTTGCTAATTCATAAGGGTACCTCACCTTCCTTTATCTGGGCTAAATTTTCCCTGGTCTGTTCCACCACCCAATTTCCAAATGTGCGACAGATATTATTCATTGCAGCATTCGTTCAGGCTTTATGGTCCTCCTTAATAATTTTATTCATGGTTTGTGCATGCACCTCGAGGAGAGTAGCCACGTCCTGAAGTCAACCGGCAAGGACCTGATCCTTAGTCAATTGGGAGTCCTGGTTCTTATTCTGCACCCTTAGAATGTCTTTAGATCTGGAGCACAGGTCTCTAATTTTACTGTCCAGGGTTGCTAAATCAATCGTATTAACTATTGAGGTTTCAGTGTTAAATATGGCCTCCACATCATTAAGCATATCTCTCCTTTGTCGCCTTTTCAGAGCATTCTGAAAAGGGAGGGTGAACAGCCAGTTGTCATGGTGCAAATAGGTACCAACGATATAGGCAAAAAACGGGATGAGGTCCTACAAGACGAATTTAGGGAGCTTGGAGCTAAATTACAAAGTAGGACTTCAAAAGTAGTCATCTCGGGATTGCTACCAGTGCCACGTGCTAGTTAGAATAGGAATCGCAGGATAGCTCAGATGAATACATGGCTTGAGAAGTGGGGCAGAAGGGAGGAATTCAAATTTCCGGAACATTGGAACCGGTTCTCTGGGAGGTAGGACCATTACAAACCGGACGGTTGGCACCTGGGCAGGACCGGAACCAATATCCGAGGGGGAGTGTTTGCTAGTGCTGTTGAGGAGGAGTTAAACTAATATGGCAGGGGGATGGGAACCTATGCAGGGAGACAGAGGGAAGTAGAATGGAGGCAGAAGCAAAATATAGAAAGAAGAAAAGTAAAAGTGGAGGACAGAGAAACCTAAGGCAAAAAGCAAACAGGGCCACATTACAGCAAAATTCTAAAGGGGCAAAGTGTGTTAGAAAAACAAGCCTGAAAGCTCTGTGCCTCAATGCGAGGAGTATTCGCAATAAGGTGGACAAATTAACTGCACAGTTAACGGTTATGAATTAATTGGCATCACGGAGACATGGCTCCATGGTGACCAAGGCTGGGAACTCAACACCCACGGGTATTCAACATTTAGGAAGGATAGACAGAAAGGAAAAGGAGGCAGGGTGGCATTGCTGGTTAAAGAGGAAATTAATGCAATTGTAATAAAGGACATTAGTTTGGATGATGTGGAATTGGTATGGGTGGAGCTACGGAATACCAAGGGGCAGAAAACGCAAGAGGAATTTGTGTACAGACCACAAAACAGTAGTAGTGAGGTTGGGGACAGCATCAAACAAGAAATTAGGGATGCATGCAATAAAGGTGCAGCAGTTATCATGGGTGACTTTAATCTACATATTGATTGGGCTAACCAAACTGGTAGCAATGCGGTGGAGGAGGATTTCCTGGAGTGTATTAGGGATGGTTTTCTAGACCAATTTGTCGAGGAACCAACTAGGGAGCTGGCCATCCTAGACTGGGTGATGTGTAATGAAAAAGGACGAATAGCAATCTTGTTGTGCGAGGCCCCTTGGGGAAGAGTGACCATAACATGGTAGAATTCTTTATTAAGATGGAGAGTGACACAGTTAATTCAGAAACTAGGGTCCTGAACTTAAGGAAAGGTAAATTCGATGGTTTGAGGCATGAATTGGCTAGAATAGACTGGCAAATAATACTTAAAGGGTTGACGGCAGATAGGCAATGGCAAACATTTAAAGATCACATGGATGAACTTCAGCAATTCTACATCCCTGTCTGGAGTAAAAATAAAATGGTGAAGGTGGCTCAACCATGGCTAACAAGGGAAATTAAGGATAGTGTTAAATCCAAGAAAGAGGCATATAAATTGGCCAGAAAAAGCAACAAACCTGAGGACTGGGAGAAATTTAGAATTCAGCAGAGGAGGACAAAAGTTTTAATTAAGAGGGGGAAAATAAAGTACGAGAAGAAGCTTGCTGGGAACATAAAATTTGACTGCAAAAGCTTCTATAGATATGCGAAGAGAAAAAGATTAGTGAAGACAAACGTAGGTCCCTTGTAGTTGGATTCAGGTGAATTTATAATGGGGAACAAAGAAATGGTAGACCAATTGAACAAATACTTTGGTTCTGTCTTCACGAAGGAAGATACAAATAACCTTCCGGAGGGTCTAGCGAGAAGGAGGAACTGAAGGAAATCCTTTCTAGGTGGGAAATTGTGTTAGGGAAATTTGTTGGGAATGAAGGCCAATAAATCCCCAGGGCCTGATGGTCTGCATCCCAGAGTACTTAAGGAAGTGGCCCTAGAAATAGTGGATGTATTGGTGATCATTTTCCAACAGTCTATCGACTCTGGATCAGTTCTATGGACTGGAGGGTAGCTACTGACATCAGTAGTGGGGAAAATGTTGGAATCAATTATTAAGGTTGAAATAGCAGCGCATTTGGATAGCAGTGACAGGATCGGTCCAAGTCAGCATGGATTTATGAAAGGGGAAATCATGCTTGACAAATCTTCTGCAATGTTTTGAGGATGTAACTAGTAGAGTGTACAAGGGAGAACCAGTGGATGTGGTGTATTTGGACTTTCAAAAGGCTTTTGACAAGGTCCCACTCAAGAGATTGGTGTGCAAAATCAAAGCACATGCTAGTGGGGGTAATATACTGACATGGATAGAGAACTGGTTGGCAGACAGGAAGCAGAGAGTCGGGATAAACGGGTCCATTTCAGAATGACAGGCAGTGACCAGTGGAGTGCCACAGGGCTCAGTGCTGGGACCCCAGCTATTTACAATATACACCAATGATTTAGATGAAGGAACTGAGTGTAATATGTCCAAGTTTGCAGATGACACTAAACTGGGTGGCGGTGTGAGCTGTGAGCGGGACGCTTGGATGCTGCAGGGTGACTTGGACAGGTTAGGTGAGTGGGAAAATGCATGGCAGGTGCAGTATAATGTGGATAAATGTGAGGTTATGCACTTTGGGGGCAAAACGTGAAGACAGAATATTATCTGAATGGCGGCAGATTAGGATAAGGGGAGGTGCAACGAGACCTGGCTGTCATGGTTCATCAGTCATTGAAAGTTGGCATACAGGTACAGCAGGTGGTGAAGAAGGCAAATGAAATGTTGGTCTTCATAGCTAGGGGATTTGAGTACAGGAGCAGGGAGGTCTTACTGCAGTTGTACAGGGCCTTGGTGAGGCCTCACCTGGAATATTGTGTTCAGTTTTGGTCTCCTAATCTTGAGGAAGTGCAGCGAAGGTTCACCAGACTGATTCCTGGGATGGCAAGAATGACATATGAGGAGAGATTGGATCAACTGGGCCATTATACATTGGAGTTTAGAAGGATGAGAGGGGATCTCATAGAAACATATAAGATTTTGACGGGACGGGATAGGTTAGATGCGGGAAGAATGTTCCCGATGTTGGGGAAGTCGAAAACCAGGGGACACAGGCTTGGGATAAGGGGTCGGCCATTTAGGACTGAGATGAGGAGAAACTTCTTCACTCAGAGAGTTGTTAAGCTGTGGAATTCCCTGCCGCAGAGAGTTGTTGATGCCAGTTCATTGGATATATTCGAGAGGGAGTTAGATATGGCCCTTACGGATAAAGGGATCAAGGGGTATGGAGAGAAAGCAAGAAAGGGGTACTGAGGGAATGATCAGTCATGATCTTATTGAATGGCGGTGCAGGCTCGAAGGGCCGAATGGCCTACTCCTGCACCTATTTTCTCTGTTTCTATGTTTCTATGTTTGTGGCGTTGGCCCAGGGCATGGCTGTTCCCTTTAACCACTTGTCTGGTTAGTTTTTGATACTGCTTCTCAGTTTTATTTGAGCACCACCGGGGAAGACCTATGTTTGTCAAGTACAGGTGTGACGTCTGAAATCCGGAAACCTCGGGACCAAGGCCGTTCTGCATTCCAGGTAATTCCGGATTTCGGAACGTCTTTGCCTGGGCCAAGGTAGGTAGGGGAGGGGTGTCGGTCGGGCTGCTGGAGGGCAGGGTGGTGTCGATCGGGCCGCCGGCAGTCGGGGATGGGGGCGGTGTCGTCAGGGCTCCCGGAGTTGGGGCCGGGGGTCGGTCGGGCCGCCGGATGTCGGGGGGGTCCATCGGGCCACCAGAGGTTGGAGGGGGGTCAGTCGGGTCGTCGGAGGTCGGGGGGGTTTCGGTCGGGCCGCTGGAGATCGGGGGTAGTGGGGTGGTCGGGCCACTGGATGTCGGCGGGGAGGTCAGGCCGAGGCCGGTGATGGTTGGGCCGAGGTAGGTAGGGGAGGGGGGCGGTCGGGCTGAGGCTGAGGTGGTTGGTTGGGCCACTGCATGTCAGGGGGGTTGTCGGGCCGAGGCCGGGGGAGGTCGGGCGCCTGAGGCGGGGTGCCGAGGCGGGGGTGTTCGGATTTTCAACCTTTTTCCGGTTCCCGGACGACCCCGCAACATTCCAGATTCCGAAACTCGGGATTTTGGACGTCGCACCTGTACCACGGCTACCAACTTACGGTGTACATTATCATACATTGCATTTCCTGGTGGGACCAAAACTAGCCCATTATCTGGTCCCGGTGTTTCCTTTGGACATCTACCCTGGCATACCAGGAGGAGGATCCCCAGTGCTTCCAGAACGATGTACACTTGCCGCATCCTTTATCTGCAATGAAATAATTAAGACATCGGATGGTGGCCTCCTGTTGGCTGAAACAGATTTTGATTCAATTTCAAATGGTTTTACCTGTGACCACTGTTTCCAACATCCCCCTCCTCTCATGTCTAAGCATACACCCGTTTCGCTATTCATGAGAACCTGAAATTGACCCTTAGAATGGTGTATCTACAACTCTCCGACTATTGACTCACATTTATGCTCTGTCCCTTGGGTCAGAATTCCAGTTGCACGGTTCACCCCATGGTCTTGAATAATTTGAATGGATTTATCTTTGGGAATACTCACTGCTCCCCAGGCTGCCCGTCGGCTTATCAGAAATGTCCCTCAACTTTCCTGTGTTCAATAGTCCCAGTAAAGTATGCTGGGTGTGTAATATGGTCTGATCTGCCATCACGATTGGCTCACTGACGCAAACTGCCCAGGCTGCACAATCTAAGGCCATGACGCATCAGGGCAGTCTGGCCGCTACCGGTGATTGGCGGGTGGAGTAATAGGCTACTGGCCATTTCCAATCTCCGTGTTCTTGTACTAATAAAGCATTGTAAAAATCTCCTTCATTATCACAGTAGAGGTGGAATGGTTTACTCATATTGGGCAAACCCAAATTTGGGGCCCTGGTCAGGGCTTGCTTAACTTGCGTATACGCCAATTCCTGCTCTGGTGATTGATTGTAATGCGGGCTTCCCCCCTTTAATGAGATCCTGAATGGGGGCTACTAAGGACGTGACCTGGATAAAACTCCAGCAATAGTTAAAAAAATTCTAAAGCTTGCCTGATTCCCTTTACATTAATTAGTCTGGGTTTTCCTTTGATTGCTGTTCGTTGGTCATCGGACATAGCCCGATGCCCCTGATGATATGTTCCAGGTATTGCACGGAAGTCTGACCTATCTGTGCCTTTTTGGGGCTTAATCGCAGTCCTGATTTATGTTTCTTGTATTTGGCCAGATAACCTTCCTCTGCCTTGAGTCTATAAGGGCACCCACCTCATCTAATATATTCATCCCTAAAATAGTTATTTCATTATTGGCCACTTTGTTTTGATCTCCCTTTTAGTACTGCGGCACATTTGACGCCTACCCTTTTTACTTTATTTAATTTTTCGTTTAGTTCTTCGTTTTCTTTTTCTAATTGTTTTATTCTTATTTCATTTTCGTTGTTTTCTTTTGTCATTCTTTCCTGATGTTCTGCCCCATCTCTACACATTCTTGAATGTGCATGACAGAGTATTACAATTGCTTTATCTTCCTTATGCCTACTTTCCTATTCCACCATTCCCTCCGGCACTCCGGACTTCCCTCCGAATACCACCTCCCTTTCTCCATCTTTTCCTTAACCTTATCATGCTTTCTCAACAGATATTCTGTTATCTGACCTTGGAGGTCCCCTGATGTATCGGTCATTTTGTTAACCGACCCCAATACCAGTTACTTGCAAGTTTACGTCTAGACTTGCTGTCGACACTTTTAAGTCTGGTCACTTTACTTCCTTCACTTAGGTTCCCGTGACTCTCGTAACCCTTTAGCGCAGCGCTGCCTTCTCGAATGTGGTCACCGTGACTCCGTATTGTTCGTGAATCTCTGTTGGCTCAGCAAAACCACTGAGGAGATCGACAGACCTAACTATGAGTAGTATATAAATTTTACTTACCCTCTTTTCTGTCGGTCTCCCAGGGTTTCGATCTCCCGACCTTCAGCGCATCCTGTCGACTACGCCAATTGTTGTGGGAAAAACACCACTCAAAGTCATTTATTGTCCACGTTATGAGAATTCTTTAATACAAGTATGCAGGGGACAGTGTTCGGCATCCCCAAGTCAAGGACCGAAATCGCTCAAATTTATAAATTTAAAACAACATTCCCATTAACCCTGTGCTTTCCACATCAGCTACCGTCAGTTTTCCAACCTTGCCAAAAGTGAAAATATACCTCTTAATTTTATCCCAATAATTCCATGGGATTTTTAACATCCAACTGAATAGCCCAACGGGGTCTCATAATGCAGAATTCCCTTGGCTGTGCTGTTGGCCTGGATTATGTGCACTTGTCTGGGAGTCAGGCCTGAACCCACAAACTCCTGAGAATGCTACAAGCTGACCTGTGGAGGCAGAGGGCATGGCTGAGGTACTAAATGAATGCTTTACATCTGTCTTCACTATAGAAGATGATGCTGCCAATGTCACAGTAAAGGAGGAGGTAGTAGAGAAATTGGATAGCAGAAAAACAGATAAAGAGGAGATACTAAAAAGGTTGGCAGCGCACAAAGTAGAAAAGTTACCTGGTCCAGATGGGTTGCATCCTAGGTTGCTAAGGGAAATATGTGGAAATTACAGAGGCTCTAGCCACAATCTTGCAATCCCCTTTAGATATGTGAATGGTGCCAAAGAACTGGAGGATTGCAAATGTTACCACCCTGTTCAAAAATGGGGAGAGGGATAAACCATGCAATTACAGGCCAGTCAGTCTAACGTTGGTAGTGAGGAAATTTTATAGACATTTATCCTGGACAAAATTAATTGGCATTTGGAAAATATGAGTTAAAAAATGAAAGCCAGCACAAATTTATTAAAGGCAAATTGTGTTTGACTAACTTGATTGAGTTATTTGATGAAGTAACAGAAAGGTTTGATGACGATAGCACGATTCATGTTGTGTATATGGACTTTCAAAAGGCATTTGATAAAGTACCACATAATAGAATTGTTAGTGAAATTGAAGCCCATGGTTTTAAAGTGGCAGTGGCCGTGGGGATACAAGATTAGCTAAAGGACAGAGTGCAGAGTGTAGTGGTGAACGGTCGTTTTTCAGACTGGAGGGAAGTGTGCAGTGGTGTCCCCCAGGGGTTGGTGTTGTGACCACTGCTCGTTTTGATATATATTAATGAACTGGACTTGGGTAAACAAGGCATAATTTCCAAGTTTGTAGATCACAAAAAAACATGGTAAACAGTGAGGAGGAGAGTAACGTACTTCAGGAGGTCATAGGCAAGTATATATCCAATTCCTTTTTAAAAGTTACTATTGAAATTGTGTCATTTACTGAATCAAAGGAATACATAAATACTTTATCAGTGCATTTTCTTTCCTTCCAAAAAAAACATTTACATTTAATTATAATTAATTTGCTGAATTATTACTTTTCATATGCACTGATTTTGAGTGATCGTGTAATTTCATAAAGTTGAAGTTACTTATGATCTAAACATGGCTGCATTTTGAAATTTTGGGGATGTAATTCTGCTTTGTGTGAAGAATCATTTTATTTCACTTGTGTCCTTCCGCACATTGATTCTTTGAGAATGAGAATGATCTTATCATTTTCATCTTTTAGAATCGTAGAATGATATATAGACATTTTTTAAATATAGAAATTTACAGTACGGAAGGAGGCCATTTCGGCCCATCGTGTCCACGCCGGCCAACAAAGAGCCGCATGACCCTCGGTCAGCAGCCCTGAAGGTTACATATAAACCTATGAACAATGAACAATGGTGGAAAGGTAAAGAGCACCCAGCCTAACCAGTCCACCCCACACAACTGCAACACCCATTACACTGAAACATTCTACACTCCACCCCAACCGGAGTCATGTGATCTCCTGGGAGAGGCAAAAACGTGATAAAAACCCAGACCAATTTGGGGGAAAAAAATCTGGGAAAATTCCTCTCCCACCCATCATAACAACATAAGAACATAAGTAATAGGAACAGGAGTAGGCCATATGGCCCCTCGAGCCTGTTCCGTCATTCAATAAAATCATGGCTGATTTGATCATAGACTCAGCTCCACTTCCCCGCCCGTTCCCCATAACCCCTTATCCCCTTATCGCTCAAGAAACTGTCTATTTCTGTCTTCAATTTATTCAATGTCCCAGCTTCCACAGCTCTCCAAGGCAGCAAATTCCACACATTTACAACCTTCTGAGAGAAGAAATTCCTCCTCATCTCTGTTTTAAATGGGCGGCCCCTTATTCTAAGATCATGCACTCTAGTTCTTGTCTCCCCCATCAGTGGAAACATCCTCTCTGCATCCACCTTGTCAAGCCTCCTCATAATCTTATACGTTTCAATAAGATCACCTCTGATTCTTCTGAACTCCAATGAATAGAGGCCCAACCTACTCAACCTTTCCTCATAAGACAAACCCCTTATCCCCGGAATCAATCTAGTGAACCTTCTCTGAACTGCCTCCAAAGCAAGTATATCCTTTCTTAAATATGGAAACAAAACTGCACGCAGTATTCCAGGTGTGGCCTCACCAATAACTTGTATAGCTGTAGCAAGATTTCCCTGATTTTATACTCTATCCCCTTTGCAATAAAGGCCAAGACACCATTTGTTATGTAAATAAACCTGTAAATACCATGTCTAACCACCAGAGGGCTGATCCCCTCGAGTCCCAAGGGATCCCACAATCCCTTGGGTGCACCTGTATATAAGGAGGCCTCACAGGCTGGAGAGGCACTCTGAGATCTGTAATAAAGGACTACAGTCACACCTTACTTTGAGCTCACAGTATCTGGTCAGACTCTTTATTCAAGGCATAACAACTGGCGATGAGATACAAATGACGAACCCTACCGCAACAATGCAGAGAACCGTGGGCATCCTGGAGAAATTTTCGGAGGGGGATGATTGGGAAACCTGCGTGGAGCGACTCAACCAATACTTTGTGGCCAATGAGCTGGAAGGAGAAGAGAAAGCTGCCAAACGAAGGGCGATCCTCCTCACCGTTTGCAGGGCAACAACTTATGGCCTCGTGAAAAATCTGCTCGCTCCAGCGAAACCGACAGACAAGTCGTACGATGAGTTGTGCATAGTGGTCCGGGAGCATCTAAACCCGAAGGAAAGCGTTCTGATGGCGAGGTATCGGTTCTACATGTACAAGAGGTCTGAAGGCCAGGAAGTGGCGAACTACGTCACCGAGCTAAGGCGCTTTGCAGGACATTGTGAATTTGAAGTACACTTGGAGCACATGCTCAGGGACTTCTTTGTACTTGGCATTGGCCATGAAGTAATACTTCGCAAACTTTTGACTGTAGAGACCCCAACCTTGAATAAAGCCATAGTGATAGCCCAGGCATTTATCGTCACCAGTGACAATACCAAACAAATTTCTCAGCACATGAGTGCTGCTGCAAGTACTGTGAACAAAGTAACGTTGTTTTGGAATCAAAATGTACAGGGCAGGACTTACACGTCTGCAGCTGCACGACCGCAGATGTCTCAGAGTCCACAATCAAGGGTGGTGAATACAAGGCCATTAACATCTTGTTGGCGCTGTGGGGGTGATCATTGTTTCCATTCATGCTGCTTCAAAGAATACGTTTGCAAGGGCTGTGGAACAATGGGACACCTCCAATGTATGTGCAGGCAAGCTGCAAACCCTGCTAATCCTGCAAACCACCATGTTGCAGAGGAGAACAGATCCATGGTGGCTCATGACGAACCAGAGCCTCAGACCGAGGAGGCAGGGGTATATGGGGTGCACACATTTACCACAAAGTGTCCCCCGATGATGCTGAAGGTTGAATTAAATGGACTCCCGTTGTCCATGGAGCTGGACACGGGCGAAGCCAGTCCATAATGAGCAAAAAGACTTTCGATAAATTGTGGTGCAGCAAAGCCTCAAGGCCAGTCCTGACTTCCATTCGCACCAAACTGAGAACTTACACAAAGGAACTGATTCCCATAATCGGCAGTGCTACCGTAAAGGTCTCCTCCGATGGAGCGGTGCACGAGTTACCACTCTGGGTTGTACTGGGCGATGGCCCCACGCTGTTCGGCAGGAGCTGGCTGGGAAAGGTACGCTGGAACTGGAATGACGTCTGAGCGCTTTCGTCTGTCGACGACACCGCATGTACCCAGGTCCTAAACAAGTTCCCCTCGCTGTTCGAATCAGGCATCGGGAAGTTCCAAGGAGCAAAAGTGCAGATCCATTTGATTCCGGGAGGCGAGAGCGGTAGCTTACATGATGAGAGAGAGGGTGGAGATCGAGCTGGACAGGCTACAATGAGAGGGCATCAATTCGCCGATCGAATTCAATGAGTGGGCCCGTTCAATTGTTGCAGTCCTCAAGGAATGCGGCACCGTCAGAATCTCTGGTGATTACAAAGTAACTATCAATCGTTTCTCACTGCAGGGTCAATACCCACTATCGAAGACAGACGACCTATTTGCGACGCTGGCGGGAGGGAAAACGGTCACGAAGCTAGACTTGACCTCGGCCTACATGACGCAGGAGCTGGAGGAATCATCAAAAGGCCTCACCTGCATCAACACGCACAAAGGTCTCTTCATTTACAACAGACGCCTGTTTGGGATTCGATCGGCCGCGGCGATATTCCAGAGGAACATGGAAAGCTTGCTGAAGTCAGTCCCGTGCACCGTGGTCTTCCAGGACAACATCTTGGTTACAGGTTGAGCACCTGTAGAACCTGGAGGAGGTTATTAGTTGGCTTAATTGTGTGGGGCTCAGGCTAAAACGCTCGAAGCGCATTTTCCTGGCGCCTGAAGTGGATGAGCTGGGGAGAAGAATCGCGGCGCACGGCATCAGACCCACCGATTCAAAGACGGAGGCAATCAAGAATGCACCGAGACCACAGAACATGATGGAGCTGCGGTCGTTTCTAGGACTCCTGAACTATTTTGGTAACTTCTTACCAGGTCTCAGCACATTGTTAGAACCCCTGCATTCTTTACTGCGTAAAGGAGATGAATGGGTATGGTGTAAAAGCCAAGAAAATGCCTTTGAGAAAGCTAGGAAGCTGTTATGTTCAAACAAATTGCTTGTGTTGTACGATCCATGTAAGCGTTTGGTACTAGCATGTGATGCATCGTCGTACGGGGTCGGGTGTGTATTGTAACAAGCTAATGAATTTGGGAAATTGCAACTGGTTGCTTATGCATCCAGAAATCTGTCTAAGACTGAGAGGGCCTATAGCATGATCGAAAAAGAAGCGTTAGCGTGTGTTTACAGGGTAAAGAAAAGGCATCAATATCTGTTCGGGCTTAAATTTGAATTGGAAACTGACCATAAGCCGCTTATATCCCACTTTTCAGAAAGCAAGGGGATCGCATCCAGAGATGGGCGCTCACATTGTCTGCATACAACTATGCCATCCGCCACAGGCCAGGCACAGAAAACTGTGCCGATGCTCTCAGTAGGCTACCATTGCCCACCACAGGGGTGGAGATGGCACGGCCTGCAGATTTAGTTATGGTAATGGAAGCATTCGAGAGTGAACAATCACCTGTTACTGCCCGACAGATTAAAACCTGGACGAGCCAGGACCCCTTACTGTCCTTAGCAAAAAAACGTGCGCTCCACGGGAGTTGGTCTAGTGTCCCGTTAGAGATGCAAGAAGAAATAAAGCCGTACCAGCGGCGCAAAGATGAAATGTCGATACAGGCAGACTGCCTCCTAAGGGGTAATCGGGTAGTGGTGCCAAAAAAGGGCAGGGCACTTTCAATGAGTGATCTCCACAGCACCCACCCAGGCATTGTAATGATGAAAGCGATAGTCATATCCCACGTGTGGTGGCCTGGTATCGATGCAGACTTTGAGTCCTGCGTGCAAAAATGTAATACATGTTCACAGTTAAGCAATGCACCCAGGGAGCCGCCACTAAGTTTATAGTCCTGGCCCTCCAAATTGCGGTCCACGGTCCATGTCGACTATGCAGGCCCATTCTTGGGAAAAATGTTCCTGGTGGTTGTAGATGCATACTCCAAATGGATTGAACATGTGATAATGTCAGCAAGCACGTCCACTGCCACCATTGAAAGCCTACGGGCCATGTTTGTTACGCACGGCCTGCCTGATGTCCTTGTAAATGACAATGGGCTGTGCTTTACCAGTGCCGAGTTCAATGAATTCATGACCTGCAATGGGATCAAACATGTCACATCTGTCCCATTTAAACCAGCGTCCAATGGTCAGGCAGAACGGGCAGTTCAAACAATCAAGCAGAGCTTGAAAGGGGTGACTGAAGGCTCACTGCAGATTCGCTTATCCCGAGTCCTGCTCAGTTACCGCACAAGACCCCACTCGCTCACTGGGGTCCCTCCTGCTGAACTGCTCATGAAAAGGGCACTTAAGACAAGGCTCTCATTAGTCCACCTTGATCTTCATGAACAGGTAGAGAGCAGGCGGCTTCAACAGAATACATATCATTATCACGCAAATGTGTCACGCGAAATTGAGATAAATGATCCTGTATTTGTGTTGAACTATAGGCAAGGTCCCAAGTGGCTTCCTGGCATTGTTTTGGCCAAAGAGGGGAGTAGGGTGTTTGTGGTCAAACTCTCAAATGGACTCACCTGCACGAAACACTTGGACCAAACCAAACATAGAAACATAGAAACATAGAAAATAGGTGCAGGAGTAGGCCATTTGGCCCTTCAAGCCTGCACTACCATTCAATAAAATCATGGCTGATCATTCACCTCAGTACCCCTTTCCTGCTTTCTCTCCATACCCCTTGATCCCTTTAACTGTAAGGGCCATATCTAACTCCCTCTTGAATATATCTAACGAACTGGCATCAACAACTCTCTGTGGTAGAGAATTCCACAGGTTCACAATTCTGTGAGTGAAGAAGTTTTTCCTCATCTCGGTCCTAAATGGCTTATTCTTAGACTTTGACCCCTGCTTCTGGACTTCCCCAACATCGAGAACATTCTTCCTGCATCTAACCTGTCCAGTCCCGGCAGAATTTTATGTTTCTATGAGTCAGCCTGCGTTATGTGCTCAAGTCTCTGGTGTGGGACTTGATTCTTCTTGACTGCTACCCACTGAACCACGGCTGACACTAAATACTAACAAATTCATAGATCATGGTGGGTCTATTGATCTGCAGTTGATGTTGAAACCTTCACCAGAGCAAATAGTGGCATCACCCACACTAATGAAACAGCGACCCAGAGACAGACATGTCACAGTCATAGAAACATAGAAACATAGAAAATAGGTGCAGGAGTAGGCCATTCGGCCCTTTGAGCCTGCACCACCTTTCACTAAGATCATGGCTGATCATTCCCTCAGTACCCCTTTCCTGCTTTCTCTCCATACCCCTTGATTCCCTTATCTGTAAGGGCCATATCTAACCCCCTCTTGAATATATCCAATGAACTGGCACCAACAACTCTGCGGCAGGGAATTCCACAGGTTAACAACTCTCTGAGTGAAGACGTTTCTCCTCATCTCAGTCCTAAATGGCCTACCCCTTATCCTAAGACTGTGTCCCCTGGTTATGGACTTCCCCAACATCGGGAACACTCTTCCTGCTCTGTCGAGTCCCGTCAGAATCTTATATGTTTCTATGAGATCCCCTCTCATCCTTCTAAACTCCAGTGTGTAAAGGTCCAGTTGATCCAGTCTCTCAGATTTACCAGAACAACCCACAATAGACTCCACCTTTTTTGACCCTCCAACACGCACACAAGTGGCAACCGAACCAGCGATTGACCACGAAGCAGAACCCATCACCCGCAGCAGCCCAGCAGGACTCACCACCCCCAGCAGCCCAGCAAGGCCAGCTGCGCAGCAGCCCAGCAAGGGCCCAACAAATGACTTACCAAACCAGCATTTGCACTGAGACGATCAACCAGGGAAAGGAAGGCCCCAGATCGACTCATATTGTAAATAGTTACACTATTGACTTTGCGGGGGAGTGTTGTTCTGTATGTAAACCTGTAAATACCATGTCTAACCACCAGAGGGCTTATCCAAAGAGATCCCACAATCCCTTGGGAGCTCCTGCATATAAGGAGGCCTCACAGGCTGGAGAGTCATTCTGAGATATGTAATAAAGAACTACGGTCACACCTTACTTTGAGTTCGCAGTATCAAGTCTGAGTCTTTATTCAAGACATAACACTATTGCCCTTCCTGATCACTTGTTGTACCTGCATACTATCCTTTTGTGTTTCATGCACAATTATTCCCAGGTTCTGCTGTACTGCGGCACTTTGCAATCTTTCTCCATTTAAATAATAACTTGTTCTTTGATTTTTCTCGGCCAAAGTGCATGACCTCACACTTTCCAATATTATACTCCATCTGCCAAATTTTTGCCCATTCACTTATGTACTTTTGCAGATTTTTTGTGTCCTCACACATTGCTTTTCCTCCCATCTTTGTATCATCAGCAAACTTGGCTACGGTACACTCAGTGCCTTCTTCCAAATCGTTAATATAGATTGTAAATAGTTGGGGTCCCAGCACTGATCCCTGCAGCACCCCACTAGTTACTGGTTGCCAACCAGAGAATGAACCATTTATCCTGACTCTCTGTTCTCTGTTCGTTCGCCAATCCTCTATCCATGCTACTATATTACCCCCAATCCCGTAAACCTTTATCTTGTGCAGTAACCTTTTATGTGGCACCTTGTCAAATGCCTTCTGGAAGTCCACATCCACTGGTTCCCCTTTATCCACCTTGTTCATTGCATCCTCAAGGCGATCGAAACTAGTCCAGGAGATCATCCTGGCCGTATTTGATTGCCTGCAGTACTTACCATTATATCTGCTCCAGCCAACAAGTCTCATCCCAAATACCAGCTCCAGGTCCATAACCCTGAAGGTTACGGCACTTTAAGTGCCCATCCAACCATCTTTTAAAAGTTTTGAGGGTTTCTCTATCCACCACTCTTCCAGGCAGTGAGTTCCAGACCCCCACAAACTTCTGTGTGAAGAAGCCCCCTTTCAAATCCCCTTTGAACCTTCCACCAACCATCTTAAAACTATGCCTCCTCATAATAGACCCTTCCACCAATGGAAATAGGCCCTTGCTCTCCACTATATCCAGCCCCCTCAATATTTTGTACACCACAATGAGGTTTCCTCTCAACCTCCTCTGTTCCAATGAGAACAAACCCAGTCAATCTAATCTGTCCTCATAACTAAGATTCTCCATTCCAGGCTGCATCCGAGTAAATCTCCTCTGCACCCTCTCTAGTACAATCACGTCCTTCCTATAATACGGTGACCAGAACTGCATGCAGTACTCCAGCTGTGGCCTAACCAGAGTATTATACAATTTAAGCATAACCTCCCAGCTCTTATATTCTGTACCTCCTCCCATAAAGGCAAGCATTCCGTATGCCTTCTTAACCATCTTATCCACCTGGCCTGCTACTTTCAGCGATCTGTGGACAAGCACTTCATCCACACTATTAAGAGGCCTACCCTTTCCTTATTCGCCCTTCCAAAGTGCATTACCTCACACTTCTCTGAATTAAATTCCATTTGCCACTGCTCTGCCCACATGACCAGTAGATTGATAGCCTCCTGCAGCCCATGACTTTCCTCTTCATTATCAATCACACAGCCAATGTTAGTGTCATCTGCAAACTTCTTAATCATACTCCCTATATTCAAATCTAAATCATTGATATATACCACAAAAAGCAAGAGACCCAGTACTGAGCCCTGCGGAACCCCACTAGAAACATCCTTCCAGTCACAAAAACATTCATCAACCATTATCCTTTGCTTCCTACCTCAAAGCCAATTTTGGATCCAACTTGCCACTTTGCACTGAATCCCATGGGCTTTAACCTTTGTGACCAGTCTGCCATGTTGGACCTTATCAAAAGCTTTGCTAAAGTCCATATACACTACATCGTACACATTACCCTCATCGACCCTCTTGGTTACCTATTCAAAATATTCAATCAGATTAGTCAAACATGATCTTCCCTTAACAAATCTGTGCTGACTGTCCCTGATTAATCCTTGCCTTTCTAAATGTAGATTTATCCTGTCTTTCAGGATTTTTTCCAATAATGTTCTCACCACTGAGGTTAGACTGACAGGCCTGTAATTACTCGGCCTTTCCCTTTCTCCCTTCTTAAACAAGGGTACCACATTAGCAGTCCTCCAATCCTCCGACACCATGCCCAAATCCAAAGAGGACTGGAAAATGATGGTCAAAGCCTCTGCTATTTCCCCTCATACTTCACTCAACAGCCTGGGATGCATTTCATCCAGGCCTGGGGATTTATCTACTTTCAAAGCTGCTAAACTCTTTAATACTTCCTCTCTCACTATGTTTATTTCATCCAGAATATCACACTCCTCCTCGATAGCTTTATCTGCATTGCCCCTTTCCTTTGTAAAAACAGCTGCAAAGTATTCATTCAGAACATTACCAACATCTTCTACCTTCACACAAGATTACCCTCATGCTCACTAATAGGCCCTACCCTTTCTTTAGTTACCCTCTTAATCTTAATATATTTATAGAACATCTTTGGGTTTTCCTTAATTTTAGTAGACAAAAATTTTTCATGATACTGCACAGAAAGAGGCCATTCAGCCCATCGTGCCTATGTTGGTGTTTTGAAAGAGCTGTCCAATTAGTCCCATTCCCCTGCCTTTTCACATAGTCCTGCAAATCTTTCCACTTTACATAGAAACATAGAAAATAGATGCAGGAGCAGGCCATTCGGCCCTTCGAGTCTGCACCGCCATTCAATATGATCATGGCTGATCATTCAACCTCAGTACCACATCCCAGCCTTCTCTCCATACCCCCTGATCCCTTTAGCCGTAAGGTCCACATCTAACTCCCTTTTGAATATGTCCAACGAACTGGACTCAACAACTTTCTGTGGCAGAGAATTCCACAGGTTCACAACTCTCTGGGTGAAAAAGTTTCTCCTCATCTCGGTCCTATATGGCTTACTCCTTATCCTTAGATGTGTCCCCTGGTTCTGGACTTCCACAACATCGGGAATATTCTTCCTGCATCTAACCTGTCCAGTCCCATCAGAATTTTATACATTTCTATGAGATCCACTCTCATTCTTCTAAATTTCAATGAGTATAAGCCTAGCCGATCCAGTCTTTCCTCATATGTCAGTCCTGCCATCGGGGGAATCAGTCTGGTGAACCTTTGCTGCACTCGCTCAATAGCAAGCACGTCCTTCCTCAGATTAGGAGACCAAACTGCACACAATATTCAAGGTGTGGTCTCACCTAGGCCCTGTACAACTGCAGCAAGATCTCCCTGCTCCTATACTCAAATCCCGTTGCTATGAAGGCCAGCATGCCATTTGCCTTCTTCACTGCCTGCTGTACCTACATGCCTACCTTCAATGACTGATGTACCATGACACCCATATCTCGTTGCACCTCCCCTTTTACTAATCTGTCACCATTCAGATAATAATCTGCCTTCCTGTTTTTGCCACCAAAGAGATAACCTCACATTTATCCACATTATACTGCATCTGCCATGCATTTGCCCACTCACCTAACCTGTCCAAGTCACCCTGTAGCCACTTAGCATTCTCCTCGCAGCTCGCATTGCCACCCAGCTTAGTGTCATCTGCAAACTTGGAGAAATTACATTCAATTGCTTCGTCTAAATCATTAATGTATATTGTAAATAGCTGGGGTCCCAACACTGAATTGTGCGGCACCCTACTAATCACTGCCTGCCATTCTGAAAAGTACCCGTTTATTCCCACCCTTTGCGTCCTGTCTGCCAACCAGTTCTCTTTCCATATCAGTACATTACCCCCAATACCATGTGCCTTAATTTTGCACACTAATCTCTTGTGTGGGACCTTGTCAAGAGCCTTTTGAAAGTCCAAATACACCACATCTACTGGTTCTCCCTTATCCACTCTACTAGTTACATCCTCAAAAAACTCTAGAAGATTTGTCAAGCATGATTTCCCTTTCATAAATCCATGCTGGCTTGGACCGATCCTGTCACTGCTTTCCAAATGCACTGCTATTACATCTTTAATAATTGACTCCAGCATTTTCCCCACCACCAATGTCAGACTAACCGGTCTGTAATTCCCTGTTTTCTCTCTCCCTCCTTTTTTAAAAAGTTGGGTTATATTTGCTACCCTCCAATCCATAGGAACTGATCCAGAGTCCATGGAATGTTGGAAAATGACCAGCAATGCATCTACTATTTCTTGGGCCACTTCCTTAACTACTCTGGGATGCAGACTATCAGGCCCTGGGAATTATCGGCCTTCAGTCCCTTCAATTTCCCTAACACCATTTCCTGGCTAGTAAGGATTTCTCTCAGTTCTCCCTTCTCACCAGATCCTCGGTCCCCTAGTATTTTCGGAAGGTTATTTGTGTCTTCCTTAGTGAAGACAGAACCAAAGTATTTGTTCAATTGGTCTGCCATTTCCTTGTTCCCCATGATGAATTCACCTGATTCTGACTGCAATTGACCTACATTAGTCTTCACTAATCTTTTTCTCTTCACATATCTATGGAGGCTTTTGCAGTCAGTTTTTATGTTCCCTGCAAGCTTACTCTCATACTCTATTTTCCCCTTCCTAATTAAACCCTTAGTCCTCCTCTGCTGAATTCTAAATTTCTCCCAGTTCTCAGGCTTGCTGCTTTTTCTGGCCAATTTATATGCCTCTTCCTTGGATTTAACACTTTCCCTAATTTGCCTTGTTAGCCACGGTTGAGCCGCCTTCCCTTTTTTATTTTTATGCCACACAGTATTTATCCATTTCCGTTTTGAAAGTTATTATTGAATCTGCTTCCTCCACCCTTTCAGGCAGTGCATTCCAGATCATAATAACTAACTGCGTAATTTCTATTCCCATCATGCTGCCTCTGGTTCTTTTTTACAATTATCTTATATCTGTGTCCTTTGGTTACCAATCCTTCTGCCACTGGAAGGTTTATCATAACTCTTTGCTTTTGTACTCATGCATCTATTTATAAAGCCAAGGATCCCGTATGTCTTTTTAACAACTTGTCCTGCAGCCTTCAAAGAATTGCATACGTATATCCCCAGGTCTCTCTGTTCCTGCATTCCCTTTAAATTTGCATTGTTTAGTTTATATTGGGTTGGATTTTCAGCTTTGATGTTATTGGGGCAATAATGGTGGTGAGCCAGGAAAGTTAGTGTCCGGGAATAGTTTGCGCCTTAGTAGGTAAGTTTGGGCAGCTGGGCCCTGAGTCAGGGGGCGCAGCGGTAAGGGAGGCGTTGTACTCCTCTCTTAGGCGCTAGGATGGGAAACTCACGAACTAAAGAGCCGGGTCGGGAGTGCTCCGAGAGATGCCTGGGGCAGAAAAAAACCTTTTAAAAAAACAAACAAAACATTCCCAAAACATTGCCCATGCCACAACAACACAAATCACAAGAAAAAATTAAAAGAAAGAACTCTCACACTTACCTTTGGAGTCCATTACTTACCTCTTTGCTGTCAGTATCATTGGACTGTCCAATTTCCCAGGCAGTCAGTGCGAGGCGTGCTTTGCGGCGTACGGGTCGGACAAGAATCAAAACGTATGCTGGTGTCACAACCAGAGGCATTGCACACCGGGCACAGCTCTTCCGGGCAGTGCTGCTCAGTGCCGCTGCTAAACCAGAGCCAAGGATCACTGCGGGGTGCTGGAGGCTGACCGCCCAGCCAAAACAACTCACCGCCGCAGCTCTGGGGTGAAAATTGCAGCGGAGAAGACCCAGAAATCTAGCCCTGCCTCTCCTTATTCTTCCGACCAAATTGAATCACCTCACACTTTTGTATGTTAATTTCCTTTGCCATGTATCTTCCTATTTCACCAGTCTGCCTATGTCCAGAACCAGGGGTCACAGTCTAAGGATAAGGGGTAAGCCATTTAGGACCGAGATGAGGAGAAACTTCTTCACCCAGAGAGTGGTGAACCTGTGGAATTCTCTACCACAGAAAGTTGTTGAGGCCAATTCACTAAATATATTCAAAAAGGAGTTAGATGTAGTCCTTCCTACTAGGGGGATCAAGGGGTATGGCGAGAAAGCAGGAATGGGGTACTGAAGTTGCATGTTCAGCCATGAACTCATTGAATGGCAGTGCAGGCTAGAAGGGCCGAATGGCCTACTCCTGCATCTATTTTCTATGTTTCTATGTTTCCTCCTGAAGTCTATTACTACCCTCTTCACTGTTTATTACATTTCCGAGTTTCATTTCATCTGTAAACTTTGAAATTCTGACCTCTATACTCAAGTCCAAGTCAATAACATAATTAAAAGAAGCAGTGGTCCCAACATCAACCCATGGGGAACATCACTGTGTACGTCCCTCGAGTCTGAAAAACAACTGTTCACCACTTTCTGTCCTCTCTTGCTTGGTGCTTCTTGGAAACTGAACTCATTATGATAGCTTATGGAAGACAAATACAGATTGCTATCCTGCCACAAGTAATATGTTGGTGATTGAAAAATTATGAAACTGCTGTTGGAATTATGCTCAATAGTCATGTCTCAGAATAAGAAGTTGCAGAGTTAGCAAAATAGCACAAAAATCCATAAATAAATAAATAAGTCCCTCAATATTTTATACCATTGTGGTACTAACTCAATAACAGTTTATGATTAATTTATGTCTCTATTATTTCTGTATTTATTTCTACTATATAATTTATAGAATTCTCTGGTACAGTAATGTTATAAATTAACACTTCTCATCCTCACTTTGGCCTCTTGTGTGCTGAAGATCTTTACAGAATCCAAAGCCATGGGGGCCGAATTTGGTCACCGGCCATTTCTCGGCGGCCCCCGGACGGCACTTACCTTTTTGCCACCTGCTGCCAATGGGTCCCGTCGGGAGCAGCGACAGCGGCAGTTGCCAGGCGGGAGTGGGAGTGAGCAGCCCACGTCATCAGTGTGCGGCAGTTGGAGGCCTCTCTACTCGGGGATTTTCGGAGGGCCTCCAATGCGCATGCGCGAGACTTCGCGATTTAAAAAAAATAGTTTTTGTCTTCCGACGTGTTGTCATTTCGGGGCCCGTTTGAGGCTGATTGCTGTCCTGCGCATGTGCATAAAGGCACACCACTTTATTCCAACTGTGAGTGTGAGAGGGGAGAGGAGAGAGTTGGCATTGGAGAGGAGAGTGTTGGAGGTTGGAGAGGCCAGAGTTGGAGGTTGGAGAGGACAGATTTGGAAGTTGTAGAGGGGTCAGTCTGAGTTGCAGAGGGGGCAGTCGGAGAAATTGAGACACACAAACTGTTGCGCAGACATTCATTTCATCATTGACGATGAGTGGCCAGAAATCAGCAATGAAGACTGGCAAAACCAGGCCCAGAGCTCCGTGGTTTAATGAGGAGGAATTGGAGGAGTTTGTGATGGAGGTGGAGCGCAGGTACAAAGGCCTCACCCGGTATGGTCATGGCAAGCCTCCACCACCCCAATACCAACACATTTGGGGGGAGATCGGTGAGATCGTGAGCGAAATGGGCAACGTTGAGCGGGATGGGGAGGAATGCCAGAAACGTTGGAACGATTTGTTGGCAGCAGCAAGAGTGAGTACAAATTTATTTGCCCCCCTCCTGTCCAATGCCAAAATGGTTATGTGCCAGATGTGTGTGTGTGGGGGGGACATCAGCAAAGGGGCAACATTTCTTTGTGCAGAAGAAAAAAGCATCCAAGGCAGCAAGCCTGAGAGTGCCGGGAGGGTGGGCAGCAGAGGTGGTCGAATTGAGCGGGCTGGAGGAGTGTGCGTTGGCATTGTTGGGTGCCCACCGCCATGCAACCACAACTGTTGATGCAGAGCTGATGCCACAGCATTGTAAGGTTATACTAATCTCCGGTGTGAGCGACGCTCATGGTATGTGTTATGTTCAGAATAAATCAGCGCGACTATATCGCAAGCTCAAGCTGTTGCGACCAGAGTGAGGAAGCAGCATGGTGAATCACCTTTTCTACCTGCTCGCCCCAGGGTGTGCAGGTGACCCTTATGTCTCCCACAGGTGTGCCCCCTAGTGGCAAGGTTTACATACATGCATAACAGTCTGAAAGGACATGCAATGTTAATGCACTCGTGGTTTACCACACACTTTGTTGGCCATTATTGGCCCATGTAGAGATGGAACTCCTTGGTGGCAGAATGTGAGATGGCATGGCTGACATCTCAGCCTGACCAGCACCAACCGCGCCCCCCACCCTCACCTCCCCCCCAACACAGACTGAAATGTCATCCTCTGCTTGCAGATGATGACTCGGACAGCACGGATCAAGGCACACCATCAACCTCTGGCCTTCAGGAAAGCCGTCAGACCCCAACGTTTCCCACGCAGATGTCGCCCCCAGTCCAAGACAGCGGATCCCTCCTCCACCCCACCACCAAGATCACCCATTTCCACCGCTCCCACCTCCGCCACCCTGAGCCACGAAGAAGAGGAGAGAGAGGAGGAAGAAGGGCCCATGTTTGAGCCCCTTGAGCTCCAGGAGCAGGAGCAGGATGACAGCAGCCTCCTGACATGTGAGTCGGGTGTCAGCAGAACTTTGGCATTGGCCTCCGAATTCCTGGGGTTTGGAACGGACTCCACACTGGCAAGCTCAACCAAGCACATAGGCCATGGCGCGAAGGCAAGCAAGACGGCAGAACCCACCAGCGGCAAATATGCACCTGAGGATTCACCACGGCTCTCTGCATTCTGGAGATGGTCCAGGTATCATGGACAAGCGTGCACATAGGTTGCGATATGTTCCAGACCATGACTGGGATAGCTGCCAGCACACCCAGCAGCACGATAACAAGATAGAAACATAGAAACATAGAAAATAGGTGCAGGAGTGGGCCATTCGGCCCTTCGAGCTTGCACCACCATTCAGTAAGATCATGGCTAAACATTCACCTCAGTACCCCTTTCCTGCTTGCTCTCCATACCCCTTGATCCCTTCAGCCGTAAGGGCCATATCTAACTCCCTCTTGAATATATCCAATGAACTGGCATCAACAACTCTCTGCGGCAGGGAATTCCACAGGTTAACAATTCTCTGGGTGAAGAAGTTTCTCCTCATCTCAGTCCTAAATAGCCTACCCCTTATCCTAAGACTGTGTCCCCTGGTTCTGGACTTCCCCAACATCGGGAACATTCCTCCTGCATCTAACCTGTCCAGTCCCTTCAGAATTTTATATGTTTTTATGAGATCCCCTCTCATCCTTCTAAACTCCAGTAAATACAGGCCCAGTCGATCCAGTCTCTCCTCATATGTCAGTCCTGCCATCCCGGGAATCAGTCTGGTGAACCTTCGCTGGAAAAGAAATGGCAGAGGCAGCTGGCTCAATCTTAAATACAAAGATGTCCGTGAGCTCCTGACACTTGTTGTCGGAGGCAAAGGTGGAGGAGACAGGGGAGAGGAGTTTAAGACGACGGTTAGCAGTGGAGAATAGAAGCCGGAATTCACGCCCACTGGGGACTAATCTTGCCAATCTCCTCCCTATACAAATCACCCCTCCAACTGACCCTGTGGACGTTGGCAGTGGGTCAGCCATCACTGACCCTCCCCACATCTCACTCCAGAATGTCCGTTCACTTGCGAGCAAGGTTCTTGCCATCAGGGCCCTGACAGATACTTGGCTGAGGGATGGTGACACCTTACCCTTAAATGAAACATCCTCACCTGGCTATACCTTCCACCACTTGCCCCACCCAGACTGCCGTGGTGCCGGTGTGGCTCTCATCACCAAATCACACCTTGGTCTGTCCCCCTACTATTCTGGCACTTTCTGTTCCTTGGAGTTCTCACCTTATTCCACGCCTCTCACTTCTCATTTAAAATTCTCGTTCTCTACCACTCACCCAAGTACCATAAAATTGTTATTACCGAGATAACTTCACTGCTTTCTTCCCTTCGCACCGAGCAACATCTCGTCCTCTGTGATTTTAACCTTCATCGCAATTCATCATGCTCTCTCCTCCGAGGTCACTAGCCTCCTACCCTCCCTTAATCCCTCCCTCCATGTAAACTCCACAACCCATATTCATGGCCACCCCCTCGACATCTCTCAAGCATTACTACTTCCACTGTATTAATCCTAGATAAGGCCATCTCTGACCACTTCCTCGTATCGCTCTCCACCCACATCCCCTGCCATCCCCACTCCAAACCCTACTTCCTTCTGTGTCCGCTCCCGGACAGAAAAACTCTATCAACTCTCTTACAACTGCACTTACAAAATTCCAACTGTCCAGCCTTTGGCCCTCCATTCACAACATTTCTGCAGCTACAGATCCGCTCAACCACATCCTCACCACCCTTGATGCCCCAGTCCCTATTAGAACAGTTACTCTCCCTCACCCTAGATGTTGTTGTATTTCTACAGAATATGTAAGAAAGTTACACAGCCATTTTGAAACTATTCTTCAAAAGAGCTGGCCAGAATTATTTCTGGGCATACAGGCATTCAGTACCTCAAAAGAATATGGAACTTAAACTTCCCAAGAGGTACACAAACAAAAAGGTACTTTTACATTATGAGACACCAATCAATTGTAGACAGGCTATTCTCCCAAATCTGCAACAAACCAATGACAGTGTAGCCACATGAATGACTGGACTGAAATGCTACAGATGAAAACTTCTACATCTGCTTTGCTGCAAAAGATTCCATTTGCACTATTGGGACTTCTGTTTGCTTTGTTTCAAGAATGCAAGATATCGCAGTGTCCTCTGATGAGTAATGTGGTGGAACCTCAAAGCAAGCCCTTTAAATTGACCATTAGAGACAAAAAAAATGCAATTTAATGTATGCTAAACATGGGGTGAAGCTCAGTACACCTACGGAGACTCACGATGGACTGGCTCATCACTGTTGGAGCGCACAATCAAGACCATAGAGGTGATGAGGCAAGAGATGGCTTCTGGACGTGCAGTTCAAGCCCCTGACCCCACACCCTCATGCAGACAGGTCTGGAGGAGCAGGCGATCCCGCGCATTCGGCCGTGCCCTCTGCCTTCTCACCAAGGCGTACAAGTCTGCAGACATCCCGCTGCCCTCCTGCACAACCTCATCAACCAGAGGCAGAGAGGGGCAGGGGAGCGGGACGCCGTGGTGTATGCAGGGCGAGGACAAGGAGCTTGGGCATCGCTTCAAGGGGAGAGAAGAGAGGTGGTGGTGCCGGGTAGAGGGGTGGGTGTTGGTGGTGTAAATGTTTGTAAATGTAATAATGTTATGTAACCTTTGTTATTGTGCACTTGTAAATACACTCACATTGTTGACTCTCTCTTGGTGAGTGTCTGATATTAATGTTGTTATGTATGCAACATTATGTAACCAGTATTGTACTGCCACCAGAGGATGTATCTGTTGGAGTCCCAAGGGATCCCAACATCCCTTGGGAGCACTGTATATAAGCAGGCCTCCCATGCTGTACCAACACTCTGGAGTTAGAATAAAGAGATTAAGGTCACATTACTCACGTTGACAGTACTCAGTCACATAGTTTTATTTAAGATATAACAACTGGCGACAAGATAACGAACCATGCAGAGAATGTAGAGAACTGTTGGTATCTTGGAGAAATTCTCAGAAAGGGATGATTGGGAGGCCTTTGTGGAGCGACTTGACCAATACTTCGTGGCCAATGAGCTGGAAGGGAGTGTGAACGCTGCCAAATGAAGGGTGATCCTCCTCACCATCTGCAGGGCAACAACCTATGGCCTCATGAAGAATCTTCTTGCTCCGGTGAAACCAACAACCAAATCATATGAACAACTGTGTACGCTGGTCCAGGAGCACCTAAACCGAAGGAGAGTATTCTGATGGCAAGGTAGCGATTTTACACATGTCAACGGTCTAAAGGCCAGGACGTGGCGAGCTACATCGCTGAACTAAGGCGCCTTGAAGGACATTGTGCATTCGAGGGATTCCTGGAACAAATACTAAGAGACTTTTTTGTGCTTGACATTGACCATGAGGTTATCCTTCATAAACTATTGACTGTTGAAACACCAAACCTGAGCAAAGCCATAATGATAGCCCAGGCATTTATGTCCACCAGCGATAACACCAAACAAATTTCACAGCATAAAGATGTTTCGGCAAATACTGTACACAAAATAATGTCGCTTTCAGGCAGGAATGCATATGGCAGAACATACACGCCTGCAGCTGCACGACCTCAGATGACTCAGAGTCCGCCATCAAGCGTTAATGCGAGGCAATTGACACCTGTTAGCGCTGCGGAGGTGTTCATCACGCCCATCAATGCCGCTTCAAACACTATGCGTGCAAAGGTTGTGGAACAATGGGACACCTCCAGCGAATGTGCAGACGAGCTGCAAACCCTGCAAACCACCACGTTGTAGATGAAGACCGATCCATGGTGGACCAAACTGAACTAGAGACTCAAACCGAGTAGGCAGAAGTGTATGGGATACACACCTTCACCACAAAATGTCCACCGATCGTGTTTAAAGTTGAACTGAATGAAATTCCAGTATCAATGGAATTGGACATTGGTGCAAGTCAGTCCATCATGAACATAAAGGCATTCAACAGGCTGTGGTGCAACAAGGCACAAGGGCCCAAGCTGAGCCCTACTCATACCAAGCTGAGAACTTACACAAAAGAGCTGATCCCAGTGATTGGCAGTGCAGCAGTAAAAGTCTCCTATGATGGAGCGGTGCATGAACTACCACTATGGATAGTACCAGGAGATGGCCCCACACTGTTCGGCAGAAGCTGGCTGGGAAAAATCCGCTGGAACTGGGACAACATCCGAGTGCTATCGTCCGTCGACGATGCCTCATGTGCCCAGGTTCTGAGCAAGTTTCCGTCGTTGTTTGAGCCAGACATCGGAAGTTACTCGGGGATGAAGGTGCAGATTCACTTGATTCCCGGTAAACGACCCATCACCACAAGGCACAGGCGGGGCCATATATGATGTGAGAGAAAGTGGAGATCGAGCTGGACAGGCTGCAACGAGAGGGCATCATTGCGCCAGTGAAGCTCAACGAACGGGCCAGTCCGATTGTTCCGGTTCTCAAGGGTGATGGCATGGTCAGAATTTGTGGGGACTATAAAGGAACGATTAACTGTTTGTCACTGCAGGACCAGTACCTGCTACCCAAGGCAGACAACCTAGTTGCGACGCTGGCAGGAGGCAAGACGTTCACCAAGTTGGACCTGACCTCGGCCTACATGACGCAGGACCTGGCAGAATCTTCGAAATGCCTCACTTGCATCAACACTCACAAAGCTCTGTTCATCGACAATAGATGCCCGTTTGGGATTCGATCGGCCATGGCTATTTTTCAAAGGAATATGGAGAGTCTGCTAAAGTCGCTTCCGCGCATTGGTTTTCCAGGACGACACATTGATCCAACATCGGGACACCATCGAACACTTGAAGAACCTGGAAGAGATTCTCAGTCGGCTAAATCACGTGGAACTCAGGTTAAAATGCTCGAAGTGTGTTTTCCTGGCACAGGAGGTCGAGTTCATAGGGAGAAGAATTGCGGCAGATGGCATCAGACCCACCGATGCCAAGACGGAGGCCATCAAGAACGCACCGAGACCACAGAAGGTGACGGAGCTGAAGTCATTCATGGGACTCCTCAATTATTTTGGTAATTTCCTATCCAGGTTAAGCACCTTGCTAGAACCTCTACACATGCACCTTGCAAGAACCTCTACAAAGAACCTCTACGCAAGGGAGATGACTGGGTATGGGGGAAATCACAAGAGACAGCTTTTGAGGAAGCCCAAAATCTGTTATGTTGTAACAAACTGCTTGTTTTGAATGATCCATGTAAACGTTTAATGCTAGCTTGCGATGCGTCTTCAAGCTAATGAATCGGGAACATTGCAACCGGTCGCTTATGCATCCAGGAACTTGTCCAAGGCCGAAAGGGCCGACAGCATGATTGAAAAAAAAGCTCTGACATGTGTATACGGGGTAAATAAAAAATGCATCAGTATCTGTTTGGGCTTAAGTTTGAATTAGAAACTAACCATAAGCCGCTCATATCGTTATTCTCAGAGAACAAAGTTATCAATACCAATGCCTCTGTTCGCATCCATAGATGGGCACTCATGCTGTCTGCATTTAACTATGTAATTTGCCACAGGCAAGGCACAGAGAACTGTGCTGACACCCTCAGTCAGCTACCATTGCCCACCACTGGGCTGGAAATGTATTAGTGATGGATGCATTTGAAAACGAAAAGTCACCTGTTACGGCCCGCCAGATCAGGACCTGGACCAGCTAGGATCCTTTACTGTCCCTTGTAAAAAACTGTGTCCTCCATGGGAGCTGGTCCAACGTCCCAGCGGAGATGCATGAAGAGGTCAAGCCGTTCCAGCGGCGTAAAGACGAAATATCCATACAGGCGGACTGTCTTTTGTGGGGGAATTGCGAGGTTTTGCCTAAGAAAGGCAGGGAAACGTTCATACGTGACCTACACAGCACCCACCCAGGCATAGTAATGATGAAAGCTATAGCCAGATCCCATGTGTGGTGGCTCAGCATCCACTCAGATTTGGAGTCTTACATGCACCAATGCAACACTTGCTCTCAACTGAGCAACGCACCCAGGGAGGCACCGCTAAGTTTGTGGTCATGGCCCTCCAAACCGTGGTCTAGGATCCACGTTGACTTCGCTGGCCCGTTCCTAGGCAAAATGTTCTTGGTTGTTGTGGATGCTTATTCAAAATGGATTGAGTGTGTAATAATGTCTGTAAGCACGTCCACTGCCACCATCGAAAACCTACAAGCCATGTTTGCCACACACGGCCTGCCTGATGTCCTTGTCAGCGACAATGGACCGTGTTTCACCAGTGCTGAATTCAAGGAATTCATGACCCACAATGGGATCAAGCACATCACATCTGCCCCGTTCAAGCCCGCATCCAATGGCCAGGCAGAACGGGCAATCCAAACCATCAAGCAAAGCTGAAACGCATGTCAGAAGGCTCCCTGCAGACCCGCCTGTCCCGAGTCCTGCTCAGCTACCGCACCAGATACCACTCGCTCACCGGGGTTCCCCCAGCTGAGCTGCTTATGAAAAGGGTGCTCAAAGCAAGTCTCTCTCTAGTCCACCCTGATCTCCTGGATCATGTCGAGGGCAGGCAGCATCAACAAAGCATGTACCATGATTGCGCAAATTTGTCACGCGATATTGAAGTCAATGACCTTGTATTTTTACTCAACTATGGACATGGCCCCAAATGGCTTGCTGGCACTGTCATAGCCAAAGAAGGGAGTAGAATGTTTCAGGTCAAAACCGCAAATGGACTAACTTGCAGAAAGCATTTGGACCAAACCAAACTGCGATTCACAGACTGCCATGAGCAACCTGAAGAGGACACCACCAATGTTGACCTTCCGACACACACACAAAGTGGCAACCGACATCACGGTTGACTACGAAGCTGAACTCATCATCCCCAGCAGCCCAGCAAGGCCAGCTGCGTAGCAGCCCAGCGAAGGCCCAACCAACTCACCTGCACCTGCATTTGTACTGAGACGATCGACTATGGAGCGGAAAGTCCCAGATCGTCTCACCCTGTAAATAAGTGTAAGATTGACTTTGGGAGGGAGTAATGTTATGTATGCAACACTACGTAACCAGCATTCTATTGCCATCAGAGGTCGCATCTGTTGGCGTCCCAAGGGATCCCAGCATCCCTTGGGAGCACTGTATATAAGCAGGCCTCCCATGCTGTACCAACACTCTGGAGTTAGAATAAAGAGACGAAGGTCACACTTACGTCTACAGTACTCAGTCACATTGCTTTATTTAAGATATAACAAATGTCATGTGTGGTGCCTTGTGAGAAACACACACCTGTCCCTCAGGTCATCTGCTTTATCAGAAATATCTTCCCATCCACATATAAGAACATAAGAACATAAGAAATCAGAGCAGGAGTAGGCCATACGGCCTCTCGAGCCTACTCCGCCACTTAATACGATCATGGTTGATCCGATCATGGTCTCAGGTCCACTTCCCTGCCCGCTCTCCATAACCCCTTATTCCCTTATCGTTTAAGAAACTGTCTATTTCTGTCTTAAATTTATTCAATGTCCCAGCTTCCACAGCTCTCTGAGACAATGAATTCGACAGATTATCAGCTCTCTGAGAGAAGAAATTTCTCCTCATTTCAGTTTTAAATGGGTGGTCCCTTATTCTAAGTTTACGCTCTCTAGTTCTAGTCTCCCCTATCAGTGGAAAAATCCTTTCTTCATCCACCTTGTCAAGTCCCCTCATAATCTTATACGTTTCGATAAGATCACCTCTCAGTCTTCTGAATTTCAGTGAGTAGAGGCTCAACCGACTCAACCTTTCCTCATAAGTCAACCCCCTCATCTCTGGAATCTTCTCTTAACTGCCTCCATAGTAAGTATATCCTTTCGTAAATATGGAAACCAAAACTGCACGCAGTATTCCAGGTGTAGCCTCACCAATACCCTGTACAACTGTAACAAGACTTCCCTGCTTTTATACTCCATCCCCTTTGCAATAAAGGCCAAGATTCCATTGGCCTTCCTGATCATTTGCTGTACCTGCATACTAACCTTTTGTGTTTCATGCACAAGTACCTCCAGGTCCCGCTGTACTGCAGCACTTTGCAATCTTTCTCCATTTAAATAATAACTTGCTCTTTGATTTTTTTTCTGCCAAAGTGCATGACTTCACACTTTCCAACGTTATACTCCATCTACCAAATTTTTGCCCACTCACTTAGCTTGTCTATGTCATTTTGAAGATTTGTTTGTGTCCTCCTCACACATTGCTTTTCCTCCCATCTTTGTATCGTCGGCAAAATTGGCTACGTTGCACTCGGTCCCTTCCTCCAAGTCGTTAATATAGATTGTAAATAGTTGTGATCCAAGCACTGATCCCTGCGGCACCCCACTGGTTACTGATTGCCAACTGAGAATTAACCTTTTATCTCTACTCTCTGTTTTCTGTTTGTTAGCCAATCCTCTATCCATGCTAATATATTGCCCCCAACCCCGTGAACATTTAACTTGTGCAGTAGCCTTTTTTATGGCACCTTGTCAAATGCCTTCCGGAAGTCCAAATACACCAGATCCACTGGTTCCCCTTTATCCACCCTGTCCGTTACATCCTCAAAGAATTATAGCAAATTTGTCAAATATGACTTCCCCTTCATAAATCTATGCTGACTCTGCTTGACCGAATTTTGCTTTTCCAAATGTCCTGCTACTGCTTCTTTAATAGTGGACTTCAACATCTTCCCAACCACAGATGTTAGGCTAACTGGTCAATAGATTCCTGCTTTTTGTCTGTCTCCTTTTTTAAATAGGGGCGTTATATTTGCAGTTTTCCAATCTGCTGGGACCTTCCGAGACTCCAAGGAATTTATGTAAATTACAACATGCATCCACTATCCCTGCCGCTACTTCTCCATCAGGGATTCATCCGCCTTTAGACCCATTATCTTACTGAGTACCACCTCCTTTGTGATTGTGATTGTGTTAAGTTCCTCCCCCCCTATAGTCCCTTGATTATCCACTGTTAGAATATTGTTAGTGTCCTCTACCATTAGAACTGATACAAAATACTTGTTCAGAGTTTCTGCCATCTCCATGTTCCCCATTACTAATTCCCTTGTCTTGTCCTCTAAGGGACCAACATTTAATCGAGCCACTCTTTTCCTTTTTATACACCTATAGAAACTCTTGCTATCAGTTTTTGTATTTTGTGCTAGTTTACTTTCATAGTCTATCTTCCCTTTCTTAATCATTTTTTATTCATTCTTTGTTGGCTTTTAAATGCTTCCCAATCTTCTGTCCTCCCACTAGTTTTGGCCACATTGTATGCCCCTGTTTTTAATTGGATACCGTCCTTTATTTCTTTAGTTAGCCACAGATGGCTATTTTTGCTCTTACACCCTTTCCTCCTCACTGTAATATATTTTTCTTGAGAGTTGTGAAATATCTCCATAAAAGTACACCATTGTTCATCAACTGTCCGACATTTTAATCTATTTTCCCAGTCCACTTTAGCCAACTCAGCTGCATTGTATAATGGGTACGGTCATATGACTGCATTGTATAATGAATACAGTCATCAGGCCATCGCAACATGCTTAGAAACATAGAAACATAGAAACATAGAAAATAGGTGCAGTAGTAGGCCATTTGGCCCTTCAAGCCTGCACCATCATTCAATAAGATCATGGCTGATCATTCACCTCAGTACCCCTCCAGGTTGACCAAGGCTGGGAACTCAACATCCAGGGGTATTCAACATTTAGGAAGAATAGGCAGAGAGGTAAAGGAGGCGGGGTGGCGTTGCTGGTTAAAGAGGAAATTCATGCAATAGCAAGGAAGGGCATCGACCTGGATGATGTGGAATCGGTATGGGTGGAGCTGCGGAATTCCAAAGGGCAGAAAACGTTAGTGGGAGTTGTGTACAGACCACCTAACAGTAGTAGTGAGGTTGGGGACAGGTTGAAACAAGAAATAAGGGATGTGTGCAATAAAGGTAAAGCAGTTATCATGGGCGACTTTAATCTACATATTTATTGGGCTCACCAAACTTGTAGCAATGCGGTGGAGGAGGATTTCATGGAGTGTATTAGGGATGGTTTTCTTGACCAATATGTCGAGGAACCAACTAGAGAGCTGGCCATCTTAGACTGGGTGATGTGTAATGAGAAGGGACTAATTAGCAATCTTGTTGTGCGAGGCCCCTTGGGGAAGAGTGACCATAACGTGGTAGAATTCTTTATTAAGATGGAGAGTGACACAGTTCATTCGGAAACTAGGGTCCTGAACTTAAGGAAAGGTAACTTCGACGGTATGAGGCGTGAATTGGCTAGAATAGACTGGCAAAGGATACTTAAAGGGTTGACGGTGGATAAGCAATGGCAAACAGTTAAAAATCACATGGATGAACTTTAGCAATTGTATATCTCTGTCTGGAGTAAAAATAAAATGGGGAAGGTGGCTCAACCATGGCTAACAAGAGAAATTAAGGATAACGTTAAAGCCAAGGAAGAGGCATATAAATTGGCTAGAAAAAGCAGCAAACCTGAGGACTGGGAGAAATTTAGAATTCAACAGAGGAGGACTACGAGTTTAATTAAGAGGGAGAAAATAGAGTACGAGAGGAAGCTTGCGGGGAACATAAAAACTGACTGCAAAAGTTACCATAAATATGTGAAGAGAAAAAGATTAGTGAAGACAAACATAGGTCCCTTGCAGTCAGATTCAGGTCAATTTATAATGGGGAACAAAGAAATGGCAGATCAATTGAACAAATATTTCAGCTCTGTTTTCACGAAGGAAGACACAAATAACCTTCCGAATGTACTAGGGGACAGTGGGTCTAGTGAGAAGGAGGAACTGAAGGATATTCTTATTAGGCGGGAAATTGTGTTAGGGAAATTGATGGGATTGAAGGCCGATAAATCCCCTGGACCTGCTAGTCTGTATCCCAGAGTACTTAAGGAAGTGGCCCTAGAAATAGTGGATGCATTGGTGATCATTTTCCAACAGTCTATCGACTCTGGATCAGTTCCTATTGACTGGAGGGTAGCTAATGTAACACCACTTTTAAAAAAAGGAGGGAGAGAGAAAACGGTTAATTATAGACCGGTTAGCCTGACATCAGTGATGGGGAAAATGCTGGAATCAATCATTAAGGATGAAATAGCAACGCATTTGGAAAGCAGTGACAGGATCGGACCAAGTCAGCATGGGTTTATGAAAGGCAAATCATGCTTGACGAATCTTCTGGAATTTTTTGAGGATGTAACTAGTAGAGTGGACAAGGGAGAACCAGTGGATGTGGTGTATTTGGACTTTCAAAAGGTTTTTGACAAGGTCCCGACAAAGAGATTGGTGTGCAAAATCAAAGCGCATGGTATTGGGGGTAATGTACTGACATGGATAGAGAACTGGTTGGCAGACAGGAAGCAGAGAGTCGGGATAAATGGGTCCTTTCAGAATAGCAGGCAGTGACTAATGGAGTGCCGCAGGGCTCAGTGCTCAGATACGATATACATTAACGATTTAGATGAAGGAATTGAGTGTAATATCTCCAAGTTTGCAGATGATACTTAACTGAGTGGCGGTGTGAGCTGTGTGGAGGATGCTAAGAGGCTGCAGGGTGACTTGGACAGGTTAGGTGAGTGGGCAAATGCATGGCAGATGCAGTATAATGTGGATAAATGTGAGGTTATCCATTTTGGGGGCAAAAATACGAAGGCAGAATATTATCTGAATGGCGGCAGATTAGGAAAAGGAGAGGTGCAACGAGACCTGGGTATCATGGTTCATCAGTCACTGAAAGTGGGCATGCAGGTGCAGCAGGCAGTGAAGAAGGCAAATGGTATGTTGGCCTTCATAGCTAGAGAATTTGAATATAGGAGCAGGGACGTCTTACTGCAGTTATACAGGGCCTTAGTGAGGCCTCACCTGGAATATTGTGTTCAGTTTTGGTCTCCTAATCTGAGAATGACATTCTTGCTATTGAGGGAGTGCAGCAAAGGTTCACCAGACTGATTCCAGGGATGGCTGGACTGTCATATGAGGAGAGACTGGATCAACTGGTCTTTATTCACTGGAGTTTAGAAGGATGAGAGGGGATCTCATAGAAATGTGTAACATTCTGATGGGACTGGATAGGTTAGATGCAGGAAGAATGTTCCCAATGTTGGGGAAGTCCAGAAACAGGGGACATAGTCTTAGGATAAGGGGCAGGCCATTTAGCACTGAGATGAGGAGAAACTTCTTCACTAAGTGAGTTGTTAACCTATGGAATTCCCTGCCACAGAGAGTTGTTGATGCCAGTTCATTGGATATATTCAAGAGGGAGTTAAATATGGCCCTTACGGCTAAGGGGATCAAGGGGTATGGAGAGAAAGCAGGAAAGGGGTACTGAGGGAATAATCAGCCATGATCTTATTGAATGGCAGTGCAGGCTCGAAGGGCCGAATGGTCCACTCCTGCACCTATTTTCTATGTTTCTATACCATGAGAGTGCAAATGTGTTACACGAGATTGCAATCAATGATCCTGTATCATTGGCTTCCCGGCACTGTCATGGCCAAAGAGGGGAGCAGGGTGTTTCGAGTCAAATTTTCAAATGGACTCATTCACCGGAAACATTTGGACCAAATCAAACTCAGATTCACGGACTATCCTAAGCAACCCACCTTGGACCCTACCTTTTTTGATCCCCCAACATACACACCAGTGGCAACCGGCACCACGGTTGGCCACAAAGCAGAACCCATCATCCACAGCAGCCCCGCAGGGCCCAACAAATGATTCAACAATACCAGCTTTCACACCGAGACGATCAACCAGGGCAAGAAGGGCCCCAGATCAACTCACATTGTAAATAGTTACACTATTGACTTTGGGGGGGGAATGTTGTTATACATATGAACTTGTATTTACTCTGTACAGCCACCAGAGGGCTCTTCTCCTGGAGTCCCAAGAGATCCCACAATTCCTTGGGAACACAGATATTTAAGGAGGCTTCACAGGTTGGAGAGGCACCCTGGAGAGCTGCAATAAAAGACAAAGGTCACACTTTACTTTGAGCTCACAGTGTTCAGTCTGACCCTTTCTCCATACACAACAATGTGTGAACCTAAGGGATTCCCATGGTGTTGCCCTGGTGCGTTTTGTTACTGGGAACAAGATCCTCAGGATACTGAAGTCCAAGGGGCTGGCTCCAGACCTTCCAGAGGATTTGTACCATTTGATCGAGAGTACTTCTACCTCCCCCCACCTCCTCTCCCCCCTCCTGTCCAGCCCCCTCCTGTTCCCCTCCCCCTGCTCTCCCCCTCCCCCTCTCCTCTGCCCCCTCTCCCCCTGCTCTCCTCCCCCCCACCCCTTCACCGTTGCCATGTTGAGCCTAGCCTCCCGGTGTGAGTCTTACCACCCCTAGCCCTGGCCGAATGGACTCCCTTATCCGTGGCCCGCTGCCTTCCCTTCACCTATAGATAGGACTTCTATTTTTTATTTGTTATTGATTGATTTATTACTTATTACTTTGGTCTTGGTGCTTAAGGTTCAGGGTTCCTTCTATTTTTAAGTTTTAATTAATTGCTTATTACTTTTTGTGCTTTGTTTAGTGCTTTGTAAGTCTTGGTACTTTCCTTGTATTTTTTATTTGTTATTGAATGCTTATTTTTGTGCTTTGTTTAGTGCTGGTGCTTTAAATGTACTGCTTTGTTTAGTGCTTTAAATGTACTTATGCTTCTTTATTGTTGTTGTGAAGGTATTTAGTGCTTTGGAAAATCCTCTCACTTCCCTTCCCCCCCACCAATGTCTGGCTACCTGCGCTGATTTCTTAACTTTCTGCAAGGTTTTTCTGAGCATAAAAAAGTGGACAAATACGCTGGCCTAAATTAGTTTGGAGTAACTTTTCACTGCCTAAACTTGCTTAAATGGCCAAAACAGGTGTAAGTGGCTGGTAACGCCCCATTTTGAAAAAAAAATGGAACTAAAAAGAAACTGAACTAAGTCACTTAAACTGGAGCAAACTACATGGGCAGAATTGTGATTTTTAAGACACTCCAAAAAAAACTAGTTGCTACAAAAAAATAGGAGCAATTCCTGGGGAAACTTGGCCTCTATTTCTCTGCAACTACCCTGTCAAACCTTTCAATAATTTTAAAGACCTCTGTCAGGTCATCCCTCAGCCTTCTCTTTTCTAGAGAAAAGAGCCCCATCCTGTTCAGCCTTTCCTGATATGAATATCCTCTCAATTCTGGTATCATCCTTTTTTCCACCTTGTCCAGTGCCTCTCTATCCTTTTAATAATGTGGAGACCAGAACTGAACACAGTATTCCAAGTGTGGCCGAACCAAGGTTCTATACAAATTTAACATAACGTCTCTATTTTTCATTACTATTCCTCTAGAAATTAAGTCCAATGCTTTAATTGTGGTCGTATTAGCCTTTGTCACTTCTTTTAGTGATTTGTGTATCTGTACCCTATGATCCCTTTGTTCCTCTATCTCGTTTAGACTCTTATTTCAAAATTCTCATCCTTGTTTTCAAATCCCTCCATGGCCTTGCCTCTCCCTATCTCTGTAATCTCCTCCAGCCATACAACCCCTGAGTTGCCTGTGCTCCTCTAATTCTACCCTCCTGGGCATCCCTGATTATAATCGCTCTACCATTGATGGCTGTGCCTTCTGTAGTATTAACTACATCTCCCAATTTGGTTTCATCTGCAAATTTTGAAGTTGTACTTCTGATTCCAAAGTCCAAATCATTTATGTAAATACTGAACATCAGTAGTCCCAGCACCGATCCTTGTCAAAGACCACTTTATATATTGGGCCTAAAATTGCGGTCGCAGGCTTCCTACGTACGAACGCCTCCAACCCGAAAAAAATCTACGAATCTACCTGTTCGTCTTGGAGAAACGTAGGATCCCAGTTGGAGGTCTAGATTCGCTGCGCAGCGCATGGGGACCTGTCTTCAAGGTACGTAAGTGCAAGCTGGAGTCATATGGATCAGGACAACCAGTCACAATGCAGTATTTTCATTGATAATAATGGGAACTCCATTTGTGGGAGTTCCCATTACTATCAATGAGAAAACCCCTAAAACACCCAAACACTATATAATAAATAAAGAAAACACCTTACATATTTAAAATTAATTGAAATTAAAGTTAATGTTTTAGAAAAAATAAATATTTGGGGGAATTTTTGTTTGTGTTTTAGTATGGTTTAAATAAAACTTATCTTAATGGACAGGGCTTTTAAACTTAAAAATATGATTTTAAATGTAACTTTTATATGTTTTAAAACTCTTATGCTGGTAAAAGTAGGCTATGCACCTGCTTTCACCAGGCGTAAGAGTTTGAAGGACATTCACTGGACAAGAGATGGGCAAATAGCCCAATCTCGCCCGCGCGAATGTCCTTCCTGCGGGGATGCATTCGATCTGCCAAGACAAATTTTGACAGATCGGAAAAGCTGGTTTTCACCGCATGCACATTGCATCTCGAAAATCGACTTTTGCGACACTCCATACAGACCCAGCGAGGGCGGAATTTCAGCACGTTTTGTCAGTCCAGTTTCATTGCTGAATAATATAAATCAGATAAATCAGATCCTTGGTAAACATTGTTTATTTACATCATTCATAGAATAATTTTATAAATATTAACCTTGTTTTTTTCTTTTTGTTTTATTTGTGGTGCGGATATATTGGATTTGCTGGTGGGTTACAACAACAGTGGGTGGTTTTCAAACTTTTGTAGATCAACTACCAAATTACACATTGTGTTAATCATTTTGGATGTTTGTTCAATGATGTTTTATATTTTCCCTAAGATTCCTTCCTATTCTACTATTACTATTACCTTATCTGATCCATCAGTGTTCACATTTTTTATATCCTCTTAATGTGCTCCCGTTGACAAACAATTGATTCAGAAGAGGGCGGGCTGATATTCATTTGCACATTCACATTCTCATTGTTTTCAATGGGAGAACAACTATTCCCCCTCCCCCACAGCGCTCCCTGCTCAATCTAACATCCTGAGTCCTTGCCAATAGGAGTTCCCATTGCTAAAAAGTGCAAAATTAAAACTTTCAAATTAAAACCGTTTGGCTGACTGAAAATATCCTCTGGTATGTATTATAATGATTAACTCAGATGATGTTTTGGGGACTTTGGCCATATCCATCATGATCATTCTTTGTCTTAAACTATCTCAGTCAGTAATCTATTATTCAAGAATGGCTTTCATTTCCAGAATGCACAGTTGATTGCAGTCTTATATCACTACTAAAATCAAATAATTAAAAACCCTATCAATGTAATTTAAAAAGGAACACTGTAATAAAGCTGCACATTATGATGATGTAAATGCTATGGAATTGGTTATTAATACCAGTATACTAATTAATTAAAAACTCAATGGCTTCCAAAAGTCTTTAGTGATAACTTTAAGTCGTTATATTATGACAATTTCCAGTGTTCTGAATCTAAGATTATTAGGGTTCTTGCCTCAGCTCACAGGGTGAGCAAGTGAGCAACAGATCATGGGGGTTAAATTGGGCTGAGTAGTGCCTGTTTTTTTTTAGATACTACATGTATACTAAGGCAACAAAATGGCAGTCAGGAACCATACACACACCTCTGACTGGAAATGCGCCAGCCACCATATTGGGAAGAGACAAACAGGAGGCATCCTTTACCTGCACTTGAAGCAGGCTATTTGAATATGCAATTACGGGTCCTAATGCCTGCTTCAACTCCCTGCTGCAACCAAAAATGGGCAGTCCATCACTTTACCAACACTACTACATATTGAGTCACTGGGAAGTGAGTTTACTACATGGCTGCGTTGTGTACGTAAATAAACAAACTAATTAAAATAGGAGTAATGTAACTCACTGTGTCCTTTATAGCAGCTCCCCAAAATGGTGTCCCAAAACCAGCATGAACTAACATGTTTACAGCAGTGTGTGAATAGTTCCCACAGGGTCCTAATGCTATGCTAGTGAGGATTTGTGTAACAAACAAATAGAGTATGAACACAACATATGTCCCCCTTCTGAAAAATACAGTCTATGAAAAGACAATAGCCAGGCCGTGTTCTGATGTGCTGAGACCGGCGTGGAGCTTGCAGCGTTTGATCGAGATTTTCAGTTGGGAATCAGTTGGGATCAGTCTACGAGCATTCCATTGAGTTCCATCATTGAGCTCGTCGGTCTGAGGGCTGAACTTTCGCCCAATCTGTTTTGGAGGCTAAAGTGAAGATGCGCGCTTATGACTATGGTTTGGGCGCTTAACTCTGACCCAATCTCTGTTCTTCAGTTGGGGCTTTTGAGCGCATTGTTTTGTGTCAGTTTATGACTTCGCTTTACGTTGGCGTTCTGAAATCTGGGATGCGAGTGTGGTTATCTTTACGCTAGGTTTGGCTGGGGGTTTTGAGAATGTCCAATAGCCGGCAAAGATTCGGCCCAATCATGAGCTCAACGGGTATCTTCCCCGTTAGCGAGTGCTTTGTCAACCGGTATGTGCGGAGAATGATTTGAACTGCTTCATTGAATGTTTGGCCTGCTGTGAGTTTGGCTTTCAATCCCCCTTTGATGATACGGTTAAATCGCACAACACCTCCATTGCTTTGAGGATTGTACCGAGCCGTAAGGCGATGCTCGATAGCATGACGAGTGAGGAAATCTGCGAACTGGTTGGATGCAAACTGTGGTCCATTGTCAGTGATTATGACCTCTGGAGGCCCCACTTCGTGAACATACGCTGCAGCATAGTGACGATCATTGATGAGGTCACTGAACTTGTTGTAGCGATTTCTGGCCATTTGGAATGCAACAAGGAAACGCTGGTGCTATGGAGCTGCTTCAATTGGACCGAGATAACCAACTGAAGTTGTCGCCATGGTTTTGTGGCCATGGAATGGGCTTCATTGGCGCTGGTCGGATGTTTGAGGCCTTTTTACTCAGACTTCGCAGTGTGAGACAAACTCCTCGATGCGAGTGTAAATCCCAGGCCTCCATACAGAATTGTGACATCTCTGCTTCATGCGGACAATTCCAGGGTCTCCATCGTGTGCTAATGAGAGAACGCGCTGTTTAAACGACTTGGTAATTACTGCCCTATCACCACGAGCTAGGCAGCCATCGTTCCAAATGGAAAATTCATCGCGAAGTCTGTGGAAGATTTTCAGTTCTTCTGGAATTTGCTTAGGCCACTTCGTCTGGAGGAAGTGGCACACATGCTGGAGCGTAGCATCACGCCGTAATTCAGTTTTGAGTTCATCGCAGGAGACAAGGTTTCTGATATACTGAATGATGATCGATGTGACATATGTGTCGTCGTCTGTGAACAAATCAGCACCAGAGTCCGAAGCAGATGTCGAGCGGCTGAGCATGTCAACTACGTGGTTGCGACTACCAGCAATGTACTGTATATCAAAGTTATACTGATGAAGGCGATCTGACCATTGGTTGATTCATAGTGGTCTGTGCCCAGATCCAGTTGTAGCGAGTAGCGTAATTAAAGCTTGGTGATCTGTACGGAGGGTAAATTTCCTGCCATAGAGGGAGATGCGCCAGCGTTCACATGCGTAGATGCAAGCAAGTGCTTCACGTTCCTCTATAGAGTATTTACGTTCTGCAGACGAGAGCGTGCAAGAGGCAAAGGCTACTAGGCATTTCAGGCCGTCAATCCATTGTGAGAGCACAGCATCTATGGCAGTGCCTGATGCATCTGTGGTGACGTACGTAGTGGCATTTCGATCAAACTGCATGAGTGTTATGTCTTGAATAAAGAATCTGATCAGATAGTGAAAGCTCAAATTAATGTGTGACCGTAGTCCTTTATTACAGGTCTCCAGAGTGCCTCTCCAGCCTGTGAGACCTCCTTATATATAGGTGCTCCCAAGGGATTGTGGGATCCCTTGGGACTCCAGGGGATGAGCCCTCTGGTGGTTAAACAAGGTATTTACAGGTTTACATATATAACAACACTCCCCCCAAGTCAATAGTATAACTATTTACAATGTGAGTCGATCTGGGGCCTTCCTTTCCCTGGTTGATCGTCTCGGTGCAAATGTTGGTTTTGGTGAGTTGTTTGTTGGGCCCTCGCTGGGCTGCTGTGCAACTGACCTTGTCGGGCTGCTGGGTGTGATGTGTCCAGTTGGACTGCTGCAGGTGATGGGTTGTGCTTCGTGGGTCAACCGCTGGGTCGGTTGTCACTTGTGTGTGTGTTAGGAGGTCGAAAATGGTAGCGCCTATTGTGGGTTGTTCTGGATAGTCCGTGAATCTGAGTTCAGTTTGGTCCAAGTGTTTTCTGCAGGTGAGTGCATTTGAAAGTTTGACCAGAAGCACCCTACTCCCCTCTAAGGCCATGACAGTGCCAGGAAGCCACTTGAGACCTTGTCCATAGTTCAACACAAATACAGGATTATAATCTCGATTTCGTGTGACACATTTGCACGATCGTGATATGTATTCTGTTGAAGCCGCCTGCTCTCTACCTGTTCGTGTAGATCAGGGTGGACTAATGAGAGCCTTGTCTTAAGTGCCCTTTTCATGAGCAGTTCAGCGGGGGGGAACCCCAGTGAGCGAGTGGGGTTTTGTGCGATAATTAAACAGGACTCGGGATAGGCGAGTCTGCAGTGAGCCTTCAGTTACTCTCTTCAAACTCGGCTTGATTGTTTGCACTGCTCGTTCTGCCTGACCATTGGACGCTGGTTTAAATGGGGCAGATGTGACATGTTTGATTCCATTGCGGGTCATGAACTCAGCACGGCCCATTGTCACTCACAAGGACATCAGGCAGGCAGTGCGTGGCAAACATGGCCCGTAGGCTTTCAATGGTGGCAGCGGACGTGCTTGCCGACATTGTCTCACATTTAATCCATTTGGAGTACGCATCTACGACCACAAGGAACATTTTTCCCAAGAATGGGCCTGCATAGTCGATATGGACCCTGGACCACCGTTTGGAGGGCCAGGACCATAAACTTAGTGGTGCCTCCCTGGGTGCATTGCTTAACTGTGAACATGTGTTTCATTTGTGCATGCAGGACTCTAAGTCTGCATCGATACCGGGCCAGCACACGTGGGATCTGGCTATCGCTTTCATCATTACAATGCCTGGGTGAGTACTGTGGAGGTCACTAATGAAAGTGTCGCTGCCCTTTTTTGGCACCACTACCCGATTACCCCATAGTCTGCCTGTATAGACATTTCATCTTTGTGCCGCTGTTACGGCTTTATTTCTTCCTGCATCTCTAACGGGACACTAGACCAACTTCCATGGAGCACACAGTTTTTTACTAATGACAGTAAGAGGTCCTGGCTCGTCCAGGTTCTAATCTGTCGGGCGGTAACAGGTGATTGCTTACTCTCGAATGCTTCCGTTGCCATAACTAAATCTGGGGGCTGTGCCATCTCCACCCCTGTGGTGGGCAATGGCAGCCTACTGAGAGCATCGGCACAGTTTTCTGTGCCTGGCCTGTGGCAGATGGCATAGTTGTATGCGGACAACGTGAGCGCCCATCTCTGGATGCGGGCCGATGCATTCGTATTTATCCCCTTACTTTCAGAAAAGAGGGATATAAGTGGCTTATGGTCAGTTTCCAATTCAAATTTGAACCTAAACAGATATTGATGCATTTTCTTTACCCGATAAACACACACTAACGCTTCTTTTTCGATCATGCTGTAGGCCCTCTCAGCCATCGACAGACTTCTGGATGCATAAGCAACTGGTTGCAATTTCCCAAATTCATTAGCATGTTGCAATACACACCCAACACCATGTGACAACGCAGCACATGCTAGTACCAAACGCTCACATGGATCATACATCACAAGCAATTTGTTTGAGCATAACAGTTTCCTAGCTTTCTCAAAGGCATTTTCTTGGTTTTTCCCCATACCCATTCATCTCCTTTACGCAGTAAAGAAGCAGTGGTTCTAGCAGTGTGCTAACGCCCGGTAAGAAGTTACCAAAGTAGTTCAGGAGTCCTAGAAACGACCACAGCTCCGTCACGTTCTATGGTCTCAGTGTGTTCTTGATTGCCTCCATCTTCGAATCAGTGGGCCTACTGCCATCTGCCACGATTCTTTTCCCCAGGAACTCCATTTCAGGTGCCAGGAAAATGCACTTCAAGCATTTTAACCTGAGCCCCACATGATTAAGCCGACTAAGAACCTCCTCCACGTTCTGCAAGTGCTCGACGGTGTTCCGACCCTGTAACCAAGATGTCATCCTGGAAGACCACGGTGAACGGGACCAACTTTAGCAAGCTTTCTATGTTCGTCTGGAATATCACCGTGGCTGATCGAATCCCAAATGGCATCTGTTGTAAATAAAGAGACCGTTGTGCATGTTGATGCAGGTAAGGCTCTTCGATGATTCCTCCAGCTCCTGCGTCATATAGGCCAAAGTCAAGTCCAACTTCGTGACCGTTTTTCCTCCTGCCAGCTTTGCAAATAGGTCCTCTAGCTTTGGTAGCGGGTATTGATTCTGCAGGGAGAAATGATTGATAGTTACTTTGTAATCACAACAGATTCTGACGGTGCCATCTTCCTTGAGGGCTGGAACAATCAGACTGGCCCACTCGTTAAATTCGATCGGCGAAATGATGTCCTCTCGTTGCAGCCGGTCCAGTTCAATCTCCACCCTTTCTCTCATCATGTACGTTACCGCTCTCGCCTTGTGATGGATGGGTTGCGCCCCTAGAATCAAGTGGATCTGCACTTTTGCTCCTTGGAACTTCCCGATTTCCGGTTCAAACAGCAAGGGGAACTTGTTTAGGAGCTGGGCACATGAAGTGTCATCGACGGATGAGAGCGCTCAGATGTCGTCCCAGTTCCAGCGTATCTTTCCCAACCAGTTCCTGCCGAACAGTGTGGGGCCATTGCCCAGTGCCACCCAGAGTGGTAAATTGTGCACCACTCCATCGTAGGAGACCTTTAAGGTAGCACTACCGATTTCGGGAAACAGTTCCTTTGTGTACATTTTCAGTTTAGTATGAATGGGAATCAGGACTGGCCTTGAGGCCTTGCTGCACCACAATTTATCGAAAGTCTTTTTGCTCATCATGGACTGGTCACTCCCGTGTCCAGCTCCATTGACACCGGGAGTCCATTTAATTCAAACTTCAGCATTATCGGGGACACTTTGTGGTAAATGTGTGCACCCTATATACCTCTGCCTCCTCAGTCTGAGGCTCTGGTTTGTCGTGATCCATCGTGGATCTGTCCACCTCTGCAACATAGTGGTTTGCAGGATTAGTAGGGTTTGCAGCTCGCCTGCACATACGTTGGAGGTGTCCCATTGTTCCACAGCCCTTCCAAACGTATGCTTTGAAGTGGCATGAATGAAAGCAATGATCACCTCCACAGTGCCAACAAGGTGTTAATGGCCTTGCATTCACCACCCTTGATGATGGACTCTGAGACATCTGCGGACATGAAGCTGCAGGCATGTGAATCGTGCCCTGTACGTTACGATTTGAAAAAAACATTACTTTGTTCACAGTACTTGCAACAGCACTCATGTGCTGAGAGATTTGTTTGGTATTGTCACTGATGGCGATGAACGCCTCGGCTATTGCTATGGCTTTACTCAAGGTTGGGGTCTCTTCATTCAAAAGTTTGTGAAGTATTACTTCATGGCCAATGCCACGAACAAACAAGTCCCTGGGCATGTGCTCCAAGTGTCCTTCAAATTCACAATGTCCTGCAAGGCACCTTAGCTCGGCGACGTATCTCGCCACTTCCTGGCCTTCAGACCTCTTGTATGTGTAGAACCGGTACCTCACCATCAGAACGCTTTCCTTCGGGTTTAGGTGCTCCCGGACCAGTGTGCATGAATCATCGTACGACTTCTCCGTGGGTTTCGCTGGAGCAAGCAGATTTTTCATAAGGCCATACGTTGGTGCCCCGCAAACGGTGAGGAGAATCACCCTTCGTTTGGCAGCGTTCACTTCTCCTTCCAGCTCGTTGGCCATGAAGTATTGGTCGAGTCGCTCCACAAAGGTTTCCCAATCATCTCCCTCCGAAAATTTCTCCAGGATGCCCACGGTTCTCTGCATTGTTGCAGTGGGGTTCGTCATCTATATCTCATCGCCAGTTGTTCTGTCTTGAATAAAGAATCTGATCAGATACTGTAAGCTCAAATTAACGTGTGACCGTAGTCCTTTATTACAGCTCTCCAGAGTGCCTCTTCAGCCTGTGAGGCCTCCTTATGTACAGGTGCTCCCAAGGGATTGTGGCATCTCTTGGAACTCCGGGACAAGAGCCCTCTGGTGGTTAAACAAGGTATTTACAGGTTTACAAAAATAACAGTGAGGATAGGAGGGGATGTGATTTTCTCCTTAAGCATGGTGAATGCCTAAGCCTGGGAATCTGTCCATTCCCAAGGGACGTCCCTGTGTAACAACTTGCAAAGTGGTTTGGCAATGTGCGTGTGATGCAGGACAAACTTCAGATAGAAGCTTCAAGTGCCGAGGAATGATGAAAGTTCTTTGACGTTGGTAGTCTCCTGCATTCGCTGGATCATGTTAATGTTGTCAAGCATCAGTTTGACACTTTGTGCTGTGACTCTGTAGCCCAGAAAGTTTATTTCTCTAGCAGCAAATTTACACTTATCGGCATTAAGTGTAATGTTATGTATAACAAGTCTAGCCATAACTGGTGAAGTCACTGGTCATGTTCTTACATTGTCCATCCATATATGACGATATAGTCAAGCAGATTGAGGGTTCCGTCTATGCCTGCTAGCTTAGTAGTGACAATCTACTGAAGTGCACTTGGTGCAGAAAATAGTCCATAGGGCATGCGTCGATACTGATACAGACCATCATGCGTCGTGAATGCCGTGAGCGGTTCACTGGCCTCCGCTCGGGGTGTTTGCAGATAACTGCAGCGCATGTCGAGTTTCGTAAAAACTATTGAGCTGTGGAATTCTGAAGACAGTCGTCAATGGTAGGAAGAGGGTAGTTGTCGGGGATGATGGCCTTTCAGGTCGATGCGTAGGCGTATCTCCCCATTTTTCGCTAAGCAATGACTAAGTTCGAGATCCAGGGTGAGGAGTCAATGCTCTCAATGATTCCCTGAGATTTGAGTTATGTTAATTCTGTGGATACTTGGTCGCGAACCGCAAATGGGAGATGGCGAAGTCGCTGTGTAACCGGTTTGACGGAAGGGTCAACGCGGGGACAAAGGCAGAATTTTGTTGTCACTCCAAACCCTGTGAAGATTGAGGCATACTGCTTGTCAAAGTCCACCGTGTACACAGCTGTGCCAGTTGGGTTGTAAACTTGGAACCCAAGCTTATCAAAAAGGTCAACACCCATGAGGCTTCATCCCTTCGTGACATTACAGGAAAAGTTCTCCAATGTTATGTCCTTGTAGTATATCAGGAAAGATATGACCCCAAGTACCTCAATTTTGGAGTCGGGGTATGCATGTAGATAGGAAGTTGTGGGCTGCGGTTGACAGTGCGTGAAGTGGGTTTTGTACACAGCCTCGCTTAATAGGAGACTTTGGCTCCAAGGTCAATGAGGAGGCAGATGTGCGTGCCGTCAATGTTTACATCACAGTCCTTGAATTTGCCCGAACCAATGTGCGAAATGTCACTAACGGTGTAAACCATACTGGGTTCATCACTATCGGGTTTGTCCACATGTCAAATATGCTGTGATGAGCGACAGACACTAGCAAAATGGTTCATTTTGTCACATGCAGAGCATTTCTTCCCACATGCAGGGGCAATTAGGACTCTTTGCTGAATGTAATTTGTCCTCACAATTAAAGCAGTGGAAGTTAGGTCCGCGATCCGTAGTGGGTATTCACTGGAGTTCAGAAGAATGAGAGGGGACCTCATAGAAACATTTAAAATTCTGACGGGGTTAGACAAATTAGATGCAGGAAGAATGTTCCCAATGTTGGGGAAGTCCAGAACCAGAGGTCACAGTCTAAGGATAAGGGGTAAGCCATTTAGGACCGAGATGCGGAGGAACTTCTTCACCCAGAGAGTGGTGAACCTGTGGAATTCTCTACCACAGAAAGTTGTTGAGGCCAATTCACTAAATATATTCAAAAAGGAGTTAGATGAGGTCCTTACTACTAGGGGGATCAAGGGGTATGGCGAGAAAGCAGGAATGGGGTACTGAAGTTGAATGTTCAGCCATGAACTCATTGAATGGCGGTGCAGGCTAGAAGGGCCGAATGGCCTACTCCTGCACCTATTTTCTATGTTTCTATGTTTCTATGGGTGATGTATTACTAGCCTTGGGTCTCTGTTGTGATTTCCGCTTTGGACGAATGCCTTGCACATGGGCTGTAGCTGAAGTTTGCTGCACAGGAGTAGCCGGAGATCTGATCATTTTTGAATTGGAAAGCACTGATTCGATTTGGATGGCCAAATTAGTTGCTTTGTCCAAAGTCAATTTGTCATCCTCCATTAGCAATTGTTCCCGAATCCAGGGTATCATTGTTTTCTCAATAATTTGATCCCTGATCATCTCTGTGAGTGCACCAAAGTTACACGTAGCGGCCAGTTCAGTTAATGAAATGATATACTGTTTGATTGGTTCACCGTTCCTTTGCCCTCTTTGATGAAATTTGTATCTCTCCATCATGATACTTTTCTTTGGCTCAAAATATTTCTCTAGGGCGCTTACTGCTTTGTCGTAGGACTCTGTTTCTTCGATTTGGCCAAAGATGCGTTGGTCTTCGGCACGGAGGCAGTGGATAAGTATTGAATGGCAGCGAGCTGATGTTACGTTGTCGCCGTCTAACCCACTCGCCATGATGTACGTAGAAAAACTTTTTATCGATCTCGGCCACGGAATTGGGGGGTACCCGGGTGAGGAGAGGAAAAGCAGGGGGGTAGGGAGTTTAAATTGATTCATCCTCATCACCAAATTATGTTGTGTACATAAATAAACAGACTAACTGAAACAGGAGTAATGTAACTTAACTGTGTCCTTTACAGCAACTCCCCAAAATGGTGTCCCAAAATCAGCATGAACCTGCATGTTTACAGCAGTGTGTGAATAGCCCCCGCAGGGTCCTAATGCCTCTCCAGTGCGGATTCGTGTAACAAACAAATAGAATATGAACAGATCAGGCTGTTAATCATTCAGCTACTATGGTGCAATACCTCATGGCAATCTAAAAACCTAATCAATAATCATGGATATTTGATTTGAGTTTCAAGCCACCTTTGGTACCAGAGATGCAAAACAATTCTCTTAAAAGGTTATATTACATTTTTTTTAATACTTTAAACCATGTGTTTACTGCAGCAAAGAGAAAATGCTTTGGTAGGAGCTTTCAGAAGTTTAGAAACTTCTGTTGTAAAAGACAATATTCTACATGCCAAGAAAAGGAATTGTTTGCAAAATTTCTTTTAGCCTTATGAGCTTAGCCTGCATAAAGCACCCGAACTCTGCCGCAATTCCAGGTGCAACAGACACAATTACATCTATTCAGCAACATTATTGCAGAACTCATACTAGGTATAAGCGCAACTTAAAAGAATGCTAAAATATCAAGGACAGTTAGTACAGAACTACTTGAGATGTGGAAAGGTATATTAGTTCCATTTTATAGTTTACAATAACATGTGAGTGTTATATGTGCAAAATGTGTTATTTTCTCTTCCAATGGCTATTTGCATTGCTGGTGGTAATCTCTATATAAGCACATTCTTTCAAATATATATTTATAGTTTGGGTCAGAAGTGTTTTGAAATGATTTTCGTTTTAATACTTATTGCTCTCAGGTCTAGAGGAAACACCTATCTCACTTGGCTAACCAGTTTTGTTTGTTTTTAGTTAACACATGGCAATGCCGACAACATTAATATTACAGTAATAAAGCTTCTCAAATGTCAAGAGTGGTGCTATTTGTGTAATAGTAAGCCTAAATAACTGAGCTGAGCTCCTAAAACATGGGATCAACTGAAAAATAAAGTAAAATGTAATTCTGCTCACCTTGTCATCTCTATTCCCCCCCGCCCTCCCGCCCTGTTTCTATTCTTTCCTATTATCTCTGCGTCCTAGTTTTATTTTATCTGAATTTTAATTCTATTTTTCTTTCGAAGATACTAATGTTTAAAGCATTTCTTTCCAGATGTGTTAGCCATGGTTCACTGGTAGCACTCTTGCCTGAGTCAGAAGGTTATGGGTGCAAATCCCACTCCAGAGACTTGAACACAAAAATCTAGGCTGACAGTCCAGAGCAGTACTGAGGGAGTGTTGGGCTGTTGGAGGTGCTGTCTTTCAGATGAGACATTAAAGGAAGGCCCCGACTGCTCTCTCAAATGGACGTAAAAGATCCAATGGCACTCTTTCGAAGAAGAGCAGTGGAGTTCTCCCCAGTGTCCTGGAGAATATTTATCCCTCAAGCAACATCACAAACAGACGATCTGGTCATTATCACATTGCTATGTGCAGGACCTTACTGTGTGTATATTGGTTGCTGTTTCTTTCCTACATTACAACAGTGCCTACACTTCAAAAGTATTTTATTGGCTGCGAAGCGCTGAAAGATACTACCTAAATGCAAGTCTTTCTTTTTTTGACTCCTTCTTTAATCTGGGTCTCACTGACATTGAGGTCATCGCATTAAGAAGTTGAGAGAAAATGTTCCCCCTGCATTTCTGATACCTGCCTGGAAGTCCTAGTGGAAGAAGTGAGGGTCAGGAGAGAGTTATTCTCCCCCAGGTGCTGCAGGAGCTTTTCCAAGGCCACGGTCAAGCAGGCCTATTCCGAGGTGGCTGACAGGGTCAGTGCCATCAGCCACAACTCCAGCACCCACTTCAATGTAGGAAGAGGTTCAATGACATCACAAGAGTAGCAAAGATGAAAACAGCTCTTCACCTCTCCCCCTCTCTCAGCAGCACCTCACAGCACTCTTTTCATTCCCTCCCCCACCACACTCAATACTTCCCTCCCTTCCATCATTTACTTCATCATAAAATCACAAGGGCATAATGCAACACCTCTCTGTCTCATTCCAAACACACTCACCTCTTCCTTTCCTCTCTTCGCACCACAGCCTGACACAATTCTCTTCTCACATCCTCCCACTGGCACAACTAACTCCTCCCAAGGCTCCTCCCTTCCTCCTCATCACACACTTCCCTTTATATTTAGTGGGGGTGAAATTAGTGTGTGCCAGTAGCGCGAAACAAGCTCATTGCGAATTAATGGAAAGAAAATTGAGCACGGTGTAAAACTAGCTAATAATCGCTGAGTCTCTTTTAAAACACGGGTGCAGATTGATTTCACAACATCAACAGCCCATCCACATTCCATCTTTCCTCTCTACCTCTCACCACACACAGTATATGCGAAAGTTTCATACATCTCCACTCACTTATTCAACAGACATTTACTAACTCTCACCTTCTCTTTCTAAGGACAAGACTGCACATAATATCAGGGAGAGGGGTAAGATGGGTGGAGGATTCCCCAATATCATTGCCCTCACGCCACAGTGCAAGAAGCCCTGGCGATCACGAGCCCAGGAAGGTCATGAGTAAGGCAAGGCAGGGCATCTGCAGGTTATATGTATTGAGCAGTGTGTGATTCTTGTAGTGCAGTTGGTAGTAGACGACTTTTGAAGATGCATCATTGATTTTGACCAGTGGCCTGAGGTCAAGAAACTTCTTTGGGCACTGGTGCCAGATAGTGGGGGCAACACTGCTGGCAGTGACGGCCTCGCTGAGGTATTCCCACATCCTTCTTTCTGGAGGGCCTGTTTAGAGTTGACCCCCTACACAAGGCTGAAGTGCTGCATGCAAGATCCTGGGTGCCCTTTCCCTGACTTGTTGAACCATTTGTGTTAGCCGTGAGGCAGTTTTCCCATTTCTTGCGGTTAGGAAGGTAATTCATCTTTAAGAACTGGTTATTCACACTTGGGACTTATGTCTAAATGTTAAATATTTTTAAAAGGCAGAGAGGGCTGAAAACCACATTGTTTCACTTCATTTTATTTTGTAATGCTTCAGTGTGCATGGCCTCTTTAACTCTCAGACCTCGTCATTACCCACAATTCCTTGCGAGCTCCACAGCCTCGCTTCCAGAGGCTGTTCGAAGCTCAAATGCCACGCCTGGACAGAAACTTCAACTTGGATGCCTCAAGCAATGCCACCAGGACGGCATTGCTCGGAAGGTAAGCGCTGCATCAGCAATCTCCATGACCCCAAACCATTTCAGATATTACACTTTAAAGTATTACACTTCATTGCAGATGCAAATAACCTTAAAAAAGAAAGAAAGCTAGCCAGTAAACTGGAGCCTGAAATTTACAAGCAGTTACAACTTTCCTCTGATTGATCTCAGCAAATTCTAAGTAGCTCCAATTACTTAAATTATCAAGCGGGAATGGTAGCATAGTAGTTAAATTAAGGGGCTAGTAATCCAGAGGCATGGACTAATAATCTAGAGAAGTCCCACCATGGACATGAAAATGGCACATCCACTCCAGTCGACCCTGCCAAGGGTCTAGGGACATTTGGAGACTTGTGCCAAAATTGGGAGACCTATCCCACAGACTAATCAAGCAACAGCCTGACATAGTCATACTCACAGAATCATACATTTCAACCAATGTTCCAGAATCCTTCATCACCATCCCTGGATATGTCCTTTCCCACCGGCAGGGCAGACCCACCTGAGGTGGCAACACAGTGGTATACAGTCAGGAGGAAGTGGCCCTGGGCGTCCTCAACATTGACGCCGGACCCCATGAAGTCTCATGGCTTCAGGTCTAGCAAGGGCTTGATTACGATCTGCTGCCCTCCCTCAGCTCATGAATCAGTACTCCTCCATGTTGAACACCACTTGGAAGAAGCACTGAGGGTAACAAGGGCACAAAAAGTACTCTGGGTTCGGGACTTCCATCTCCATCACCAAGAATGGATCGATAGCACCATTACTGACCGAGCTGTCCGAGTCCTGAAGGACATAGTGTCAGACTGGGCCTGCGGCAGCTGGTGAGAGAAACAACATGAGGGAAAATCTACTTGACCTCATCCTCACCAACCTACCTGTCCCCAATGCATCTGTCCTTGAAAGCATTGGTAGCAGTGACCACCGCACAGTCATTGTTTCCTGCTTTCACACTAAAGACACTATCTATCATGTTATGTGGCACAACCACCATGCGAAATGGAATAGATTCAGATCTAGTAACTCAAAACTGGGTACCCATGATGTTATATATGCAGACTATAGATATACGGTTTGTGTAGTCACTTTATAGTTGCATAAGATGGAGACTTGTTACTTGATGTACGATCGATAAGGTTTACACTGTGTATATACTATGCTGGCACCACTAGAGGGTGCAACTGGTGGAGACCGGTGTTTCCTGCCCCTGTCGCAAAGGCTGTCTACCAGAGGGCACTGCGGTGGGAGACCTGAGGGTCACCTGCATAGTTGTGCAGGGCCCAGTATAAAAGACTGCCCGCCATGTTTGTATCTCACTCTGGAGTTACGAATAAAGAACCAAGGTCACTACAGTTTGAGTACAATACATTGCCTTGTGGAGTCATTGATAAATGCATTACAACCAACAACTGGCGACGAGAATACGGACTTTCACGCGTTTATGGCTACCTTTGGCAAACTAAAAGACTTCGCAGAGGGTGATGATTGGGATGCCTTCATGGAAAGGCTCGAGCAATATTTCATGGCAAACGACCTGGCAGGGGAGATGGACACATTAGCGGAGAAGCGCAAGGCTATACTGCTGACCAGTTATGGGCCCGAGGTCTATTGCCTCGTCAGGGATTTGCTGGTACCCACGAAGGCCAAGGATAAGACATACAATGAGCTAACTGAACTAATTTGTGACCAACTAAAACCAAAACAGTGCATCCGCACGGCCAGGCACAGATTCTACACTCACCGTAGACCTGAGGGCCAGGAGATTGCAAAATATGCTGCCGACCTCAGGAGACTTGCGGCACTGTGTGATTTTGGCATGCACCTCAACGAAGCATTGCGAGACATCTTCATTATAGGAATTGGCCATGAGGCCTCCTTCTAAAGCTATTATCTGCAGACAGCACAGTCAACCTGCAGAAGGCCATCAGCATCAGTTCATGACCTTGACCTGCAGCACCAAGCAAATTATTCATCCTGTGGACTCAATCCCGGCAAGTACTGTACACAGAATGGTGCCTTTCACAGGCAAGACTGTAGAACGTGGCTCTGCCCAGGGCAGAGAGCACAGACTCAGAGTTCCAGAACTCACAGTCCGCCGAGGGGTGCTAATCGAGTAGCACCATGCTGGCGTTGCGGAGGAAACCATAGGGATCACAAGTGTCGGTTTGCTAAGTACGTATGCAAAGCCTGTTAGATGAAGGGACACCTCTAGCGTATGTGTAAAAGAAATACAACTCACTGTCTAGCAGAGAAGTCGGTAGAAGACTTTGAATCCAGTGGGGAGTATGATGATTTGGCCAGAGAGGCAGCTCAGCCCAAGAAGAAGTGTATGGAGTGTATACCTGCACCACCGATTGTCCTCCAGTGAAGATGGAAGTCGAGATAAACGGCGTTCCAGTCTTAATGGAAGTAGACACAGGAGCGAGCCAGTCAGTGATGAGCCAGGATGCCTTTGAGAGGCTATAGAATAAAAAACAACCCAAGCTGGTTCCAGTACGGGAAAAGTTGCGCACCTACACCAAGGAGCTGATCCCAGTCCTTGATAGTGCGGATGTAAGTGTAATCCATAATGGCGTGGTACACGAGTTATCTCTGTGGATTGTTGCAGGTGATGGTCCAATGCTACTCGGAAGAAGGTGGATGGGGAAGATCCAGTGGGTATGGGAAGACCTCTTCACTCCAGCAATCGATGTCCCCCCGTGCTCAGAGCAAAACCTCACCTTCGCTTGGACCAGGCACCAGACCAGCGCAGCACCTGAGGCACAGACCATCCATCATGACTGCGTGGCAATGATCCGACCGGAACGACCTAAAAGTACCTTCCCGGCTCCAGTGGCAGGACTCCTGGGGAGGAAGATCAAATTCACAGGCACTCTTCCAGCTTTTGTGGCAGAATCGAGGGAGAGAAGGATCAAGGTAGTCGACCTCGAGGACAGAGGCAAGATGGTGTCCCTGCTGCTGCGAGGTGCAGCGTGGCTGAAAAAAAAGATGGCCACGGCCATATCATGAGATCCAACGCTGAGGGACCAACACGTGGTGTCTAACAAAGGATTTGATTGGGGTAAAGCCAGCAGGGTTCTGTTAAAGGAGACCTGCAACTAACTGAACTTAAAGAAACATTGTATGCATGGCAATCAATGTAACAAGCCAATTAAGATTGTGAACAAAATGTTGTTGCGAGATGTCGGTACCAGTCCTAATGTAAAGAACAAAATGTTGTTGCAAGATGTCAGGAATAAAGTGTCCGCAAAAGTAGCAAGCGAGCAAATTCGGGAGGGTAAAGCTGCTGACCCTGATGCCCTGCCCCAGGTGTCCCCACAAGTTATAGGTCAGTGACCTCAGGAGGATAAAGACACTGATCCTGATACCCTGCCCCAGGTCTATCCCACGCTGCAGGCACCCGATGGCACTATTTGCCACGGACCTAGAAACGAAAACGGCGCCAATACGTGCAGTCGGCCGCCATTGCCCACCACCCGGGTGGAGACAGTGCAGCCCCCAGACCCAGTCGCTACCTCGGCCATGTCCGGGAGCGAAAGTTCAGAACCAACGAGTTCCCCAAACGGGACCTGAAACAGCCAGGTTCCCAACACTGTTAGAGAGCAGACAGAACATTCTGCAGCCCTCAAAGGAGGACAGGAAGGCAACACATATCTGTGGCTCTGCCCACCACTAGACAATGGCAAAGGCCCTAAGTCCTGGCTGGGTGAGTGAACCAAGCCCACCCTCCTAGCAGGGGGTGCAGCGCTGCCATCAGACGACTAGGACCCCGTCCAGTTGCTCTGGAACCTGCATCCTCGCATACCGGTACTGCTACTTCAGTACTGACCATGACTGAACCATGAATGCAATCTACCCAATCCTGGCGCACGACCCGCAAAACGTAACGAATGTAAGTCACTGAACCAAGGTGTCATGATACAAACTGTAACTTCCTTTCTTTGTACTTGCACTGTGTCTGATCCTGTATGTTAATGCAACGGGCCTGCTGCACGATCTCGCTTTGGTTGGCGGGGGGGAGGGGGGAGAATGGATGTATGTAGCCATGGACACACACATGGATCACACCCAGAACCCACTGGAACCTCCACAGCATCATTGAACCATCCAAACTGGTAACCACTACAAAACGTTGTGGCAAAAGTACTTGGGAGTTAACAGGGAGAGAGCCAAGCCAAAGCACAGCCAAGGTGCAAGGCTATTGGCACTTAAGTCTGGGGAGAGCTAAGCCAGAGCACATAGTGCAAAGGTAATCAGCACAAAGGACTTGGGGGAGAGTGATTTTATATATGCAGACTATAGATATACTCTCTGTGTAGTCACTGTATAGTTGCATTAGATGGAGACTTGTTACCTGAAGTACAATCAATAAGGCTTACACTGTGTATATACTATGCTGGCACCACTAGAGGGTGCAACTGGTGGAGACCAGTGTTTCCTGCCTCTGTGGCAGAGGCTGTCTACCAGAGGGCACTGCGGTGGGAGACCTGAGGTCAGCTGCATAGGTGTGCAGGGCCCAGTATAAAAGGCTGCCCGCCATGCTTGTGCCTCACTCTGGAGTTACGAATAAAGGACCAAGGTCACTACAGTTTGAGTACAACACATTGCCTCATGGAGTCATTCATAAGTGCATTACAGACATAATACATGAGGTGCTGTGGGCCATTAGCAGTAGCAGAATTGTGTTCGACCACAATTTGTAACCTTATGGCCCGGCATATCCTTCACTCTACTCTTATCAACAAGACGGGGGACCAACCCTGGTTCAATGAGAAGTGCAGAAGAACATGCCAGGAACAGCACCAGGCGTACCAAAAAATGAGGTACCAAACTGGGGAAGCTGCAACACAGGACTACATGCATGCTAAACAGTGGATGCAGTATGCTACAAACAGAGCTAAACATTCTCACAATCAACGGATCAGATCAAGGCTCTGCAGTCCTGTTACATCCAGTCGTGAATGGCGGTGGACAATTAAACAACTAACAGGAAGAGATTCCATGAATATCCCCAACTCAATGATGGTGGTGCCAAGCACGCAAGTGCAAAAGACAAGTTGCAACTATCTAGAGCCTGAAATGCCAAGTGGATGATCTATATCGGCCTCCTCCTGAGGTCCCAACCATCACAGTAGCCAGTCTTCAGCCAATTCGATTCACTACAGGTGATGTCAAAAAAAGGCTGAGTAAAGGCTATGGGCCCCGACAACAGCCTGGCTGTCGTGCTGAACACTTGTGCTCCAGACCTAGCCGCGCCTCTAGTCTAGCTGTTCTAGTGCAGCCACAACACTGGCATTTACCCGACAAAGTGGAAAACTGCCTAGGTATGTCCTGTCTACAAAAAGCAGGACAAATCCAATCCGGCCAATTACCGCCCCATCAGTCTACTCTCAATCATCAGTGAAGTTATGGAAGATGTCATTGACAGTGCTATCAAGTGCCACTTATTCACCAATAACCTGCTCACTGATGCTCAATTTGAGTTCTGTCAGGACCACTCAGCTCCAGACCTCATTACAGCCTTGGTCCAAACATGGACAAAAGAGCTGAATTCCAGCGATGAGGTGAGAGTGACTGCCCTCGACATCAAGGCAGCATTTGATCGAATGTGGCATCAAGGAGCCCTAGCAAAACTGAAATCAATAGGAATCAGGGGGGAAACTCTGCACTGGCTGGAATCATACCTAACACAAAGGAAGATGGTTGTGGTAGTTAGAGGTCATTCATCCAAGCCCCAGGACATCACTGCTGGAGTTCCTCAGGGCAGTGTCCTAGGCCCAACCATCTTCAGCTGTTTCATCAATCACCTTCCCTCCATCATAAGGTCAGAAGTGGGGAGGTTCGTTGATGATTGCAGTGTTCAGACCCTTTCGCAGCTCTTCAGAAAATGAAGCAGTCCATACCCGCATGCAGCAAGACTTGGACGACAGTCTTAGGTTGATAAGTGGCAAGTAACATTCTCACCATACAAGTGCCAGGCAATGACTATCTCCAACAAGCGCAAGTCTAACCACCCCCCCTTGATAGTCAACGGCATTACCATCGCCTAATCCCACGCCATCTACATCCTGGAGTTCACCATTGACCAGAAACTTAACTGGACCAACCACATGAATAACAAGAGCAGGTCAAGAGGCTAGGTATTCTGAGATGAGTGTCTCACTTCCTGACACCCTAAAGACTTTCCACCATCTACAAGGCACAAGTCAGGAGTGTGATGGAATTCTCTCCACTTGCCTAGATAAGTGCAGCTCCAACAATACACAAGAAGCTTGACACCATCCAGGACAAAGCAGCTCACTTGATTGGCACCCCACCCACCACCTTAAACATTCATTCCCTCCACCACCGGTACACTGTGGCTGCAGTGTGTACAAGATGCACTGCAGCAACTCGTCAAGGCTTCTTTGGCAGCACCTTCCAAACCCATGACCTCTAATACCGAGATGGACAAGGACAGCAGACACATGGGAGCACCATTGCCTGCACGTTTCCTCCCAAGTTACAGATCATCCTGACTTGGAAATATATCGCTGTTCCTTCAACATTGTAGGGTCAAAAACCTGGAACTCCTTCCGTAACAATACTGTGGGAGTACCTTCACCACACGGACTATAGCTATTCAAGAAGGTGGCTCACCACCACTGTTATGTATTGTCCATGTACATTAAATGTATAGTTACAATGGTGCGCCACAAGGGGCATTGTGGTGGGAGACCCGAAAGTACCTGCGAGACAGAGTATAAAAGGCTGCCCACCACACCTGAGGGGCACTCTGGAATTACACAATAAAGGACCAAGGTCACAGCAGTTACTACAACACCAGACTATGTGGAGTCAGTGATTTGAGTACTACATACATCACAAATTGGCGATGAGGACACGGACGAGCTCTTCATGCAACCATGGCTACTTTGGGCATGCTAAAGGATTTCACAGAGGGTAATGACTGGGATGCCTTTACGGAAAGGCTTGAGTACTATTTTATAGCAAACGACCTGATAGGGAACACAAACGCACTGATAGAGAAGCGTAAGGCGATATTGCTGTCCAATTGTGGCGATGAGGTTTATCGTCTCGTCAGGGATTTGCTGGCACCCGCGAGCGCCAAGGACAAGTCATATGAGCAGCTGATTGAACTCATTCGTAACTAACTGAAACCGAAGGAGAGCATCCTCACGGCCAGGCACAGATTCTACCACCACGGCAGACCTGAGGGCCAGGATGTCACAAAATATGCTGCGGACATCAGGAGACTTGCGGCGCCGTGCGATTTTGGCACACACCTTGACGAGGCGTTGCGGGATGTTTTTGTTATGGGGATTGGCCATGAGGGTCTCCTTCATAAGCTGCTATCTACTGAATGCGTTTGGACTGTATACGCGTACCGATGATTCGGCCCCAATGATTATGGAAGTCAAGATTAACGGAGTCCCAATGAGTATGGAAGTGGACACGGGGTCGGGTCAGTCACTGATGAGTCAGGAAACTTTTGATAAACTGTGGATCAACCCAGCTGCACGACCCAAGCTGGTCCCAGTCACGGCGAAGCTGCGTACCTACACCAAGGAACTGATGTAGGTGCTGATGTAGGTAACTGGCAGAGCGGATGTGCAGGTATGTCACAGTGGCGAGACGCACGGCTTACCTTTGTGGATCATTGCAGGCGATGGGCCGACATTACTCAGCAGGAGATGAATGGGGAAGGTCCGTGGGAGCTGGGAAGACTACATTCCTCCACAGACCGCTGTCCCCCGTGTTGACAGGTAGAGCAGGCCTCCACCTTCGGATCGGATGGCAGCGAAGGAAGCGTGTGTGAGATTGGGCAGAGCAGCGGCGGCTATCGACTCTCCCCTGCAAAGTCTGAGTGTGAGTCCATGACCATCCACTTCCCTCTTCGGGGAGGGAAATGCTATGTATTGTCCATGTACATTAAATGTATAGTTACAATGGTGCGCCACAAGTGGCACTGTGGTGGGAGACCCGAAAGTACCTGCAAGACAGAGTATAAAAGGCTGCCCACCACACCTAAGGGGCACTCTGGAGTTACACAATAAAGGACCAAGGTCACAGCAGTTACTATAATACCAAACTGTGTGGAGTCAGTGATGTGAGTGCTACATACATCACAACCACCTTCTCAAGGGCAATTAGTGTTGGGCAATAAATGCTGGCCTTGCCAGCAAATCTCACATCCTAGAACAAATAAAAAAGGGATTGACTATTTAGATCAGTGACCTTAAATGACCAGGCAAGTCAAACAATTAAGCAACAGAGCCCAGACTAGAGGGGTGCTATTATGTAAAAATGTTGTGCAAAAATATGTCTGTGGTTAAATGTACCAAATTCATGGTTCAGGCTACTTCCCCTTTGATTTTGACTACATGTCTATTGTTATCACTGATAGGTTTATCATCTATTCCACCACTGTTAGCTTTTCTGGCATCCCTTCCAGTGAGATATACAGATTTAATGGTAAGAAAAGTTTTGTGTTTTATTATAAATTCTTTCCCTAAATTACAAAGTGGTGAATTTATAGGTATTTCTAATATCTGGTAATAAGTTCCTGAGGGTTTTAATGTTCCATCACCAAATTAACATCCAGGGGTATTCAACATTCAGGAAGGATAGACAGAAAGGAAAAGGAAGGTGGGGTAGCGTTGCTGGTTAAAGAGGAAATTAATGCAATAGTAAGGAGGGACATTAGCTTGGATGATGTGGAATCTGCATGGGTGGAGATGCGGAATACCAAAGGGCAGAAAACGTTAGTGGGAGTTGTGTACAGACCACCAAACAATACTAGTGAGGTTGGGGACAGCATCAAACAAGAAATTAGGGATGCGTGCAATAAAGGTACAGCTGTTATCATGGGCGACTTTAATCTACATATAGATTGGGCTAACCAAATTGCTAGCAATACGGTGGAGGAGGATTTCCTGGAGTGTATTAGGGATGGTTTACTAGACCAATATGTCAAGGAACCAGCTAGAGGTCTGGCCATCCTAGACTGCGTGATGTGTAATGAGAAAGGACTAATTAGCAATCTTGTTGTGCGAGGTCCCTTGGGGAAGAGTGAGCATAATATGGTAGAATTCTTTATTAAGATGGAGAGTGACACAGTTAATTCAGAGACTAAGGTCCTAAACTTAAGGAAAGATAGCTTCGATGGTATGAGACGTCAATTGGCTATAATAGACTGGTGAATGATACTGAAAGGGTTGACTGTAGATAGGCAATGGCAAACATTTAAAGATCACATGGATGAACTTCAACAATTGTACATCCCTGTCTGGAGTAAAAACAAAACGGGGAAGGTGGCTCAACCGTGGATATAAAGGGAAATTAGGGATAGTGTTAAATGCAAGGAAGAGGCATATAAATTGGCCAGAAAAAGCAGCAAATCTGAGGACTGGGAGAAATCTAGAATTCAGCAGAGAAGGGCAAAGGGTTTCATTAGGAGGGGGAAAATAGAGTATGAGAGGAAGCTTGCTGGGAACGTAAAAACTGACTGCAAAAGCTTCTATAGATAAGTGAAGAGAAAAAGATTAGTGAAGCCAAACGTAGGTCCCTTGCAGTCAGAATCAGGTGAATTTATAATAGGGAACAAAGAAATGGCAGACGAATTGAACAAATACTTTGGTTCTGTCTTCACTAAGGAAAATACAAATAACCTTCTGGAAATATTAGGGGACCGAGGGTCTAGCGAGAAGGAGGAACTGAAGGAAATCCTTATTAGTCAGGTAATTGTGTTAGGGAAATTGATGGGATTGAAGGCCAATAAATCTCCAGGGCCTGGTAGTCTGCATCCCAGAGTACTTAAGGAAGTGGCCCTAGAAATAGTGGATGCATTGGTGAACATTTTCCAACATTCTATCGAATCTGGATCAGTTCCTATGGACTGGAGGGTAGCTAATGTAACACCACTTTTTAAAAACGGAGGGAGAGAGAAAATGGGGAATTATAGACCGGTTAGCCTGACAAAACTGCACACAATATTCCAGGTGAGGCCTCACTAAGGCCCTATACAACTGCAGTGAGACTACCCTGCTCCTATACTCAAATCCCCTAGCTATGAAGGCCAACATGCCATTTGCCTTTTTCACCGCCTGCTGTACCTGCATGCCAACTTTCAATGACTGATGTACCATGACACCCAGGTCTTGCTGTACCTCCCCTTCTCCTAATCTGTCGCCATTCAGATAATATTCTGCCTTTCTGTTTTTGCCACCAAATTGGATAACCTCACATTTATCCACATTATACTGCATCTGCAATGCATTTGCCCACTCACCTAACCTGTCCAAGTCACCCTGACAGTGGGGAAAATGTTGGAATCAATTATTAAAGATGAAATAGCAGCGCATTTGGATAGCAGTGACAGGATCAGTCCAAGTCAGCATGGATTTATGAATGGAAAATCATGCTTGACAAATCTTCTACAATTTTTTGAGGATGTAACCAGTAGATTGGACAAGGGAGAACCAATGGATGTGGAGTATTTGGACTTTCAAAAGGCTTTTGATAAGGTCCCACACAAGAGATTGGTGTGCAAAATCAAAGCACATTGTATTGGGGGTAATGTACTGGCGTGGATAGAGAACTCGTTGGCAGACAGGAAGCAGAGCGTCGGGATAAATGGGTCCTTTTCAGAATGGCATGCAGTGACTAGTGGGGTGCTGCAGGGCTCAGTGCTGGGACCCCAGCTATTTTCAATATGCATCAATGAATTAGATGAAGGAATTGAGTGTAATATCTCCAAGTTTGCAGATGACACTAAGCTGGGTGGCGGTGTGATGTGAGGAGGATGCTAAGAGGCTGCAGGGTGACTTGGATAGGTTAGGTAAGTGGGCAAATGTATGGCAGATGCAGTATAATATGGATAAATGTGAGGTTATCCACTTTGGTGGCAAAAACAGAAAGGCAGAATATTATTTGAATGGCGACAGATTAGAAGAAGGGGAGGTGCAGCGAGACCTGGGTGTCATGGTAGATCAGTCATTGAAGGTTGGCATGTAGGTACAGCAGGTGGTGAAAAAGGCAAATGGCATGTTAGCCTTCATAGCTAGGGGATTTGAGTAGTGGAGCAGGGCAGTCTTACTGCAGTTGTATAGGGCCTTGGTGAGGCCTCACCTGGAATATTGTGTGCAGTTTTGGTCTCCTAATCTGAGGAAGGACATTCTTATTATTGAGGGAGTGCAGCGAAGGTTCACCAGACTGATTCCTGGAATGGCAGGATTGACAGATGAGGAGAAACTGGATCGACTGGGCCTGTATTCACTGGAATTTAGAATAATGAAAAGGGATCTCATAAAAACATATAAAATTCTGACGGGCCTGGACAGGTTAGATGCAGAAAGAATGTTCCCGATGTTAGGGAAGTCCAGAAGCTGGGGTCACAGTCTAAGAATAAGGGGTAAGCCATTTAGGACCGAGATGAGGTGAAACTTCTTCACTCAGAGAGTTGTCAACCTGTGGACTTCTCACCGCAGAGAGTTGTTGATGCCAGTTCATTAGATATATTCAAGAGAGAGTTAGATATGGCCCTTATGGCTAAAGGGATCAGGGGGTTTGGAGAGAAAGCAGGAAAGGGGTACTGAGGTGAATGATCAACCATGATCTTATTGAATGATGGTGCAGGCTCAAAGGGCCGAATGGCCTACTCCTGCACCTATTTTCTATGTTTCTATTAATGAAACTTACCGGCTGCCACCCAGAACAATCTGTAACTTGCTTGTTTCACCTTTTCAATACCATATTTTGTTTCCAGAGTATTGACATTACTTTTCCAGATTAAAATGTTTACTTTTTATTCTTTTTATAAAATCTATGCATATGTAATTTTAAGTTCACAGACTTAAGTCATTTGGATTCTGTAGCATTGGCTGATAGATTCGGATTCTGCACAATATGGGCCAAAGACCGTGGAGCAATGGCTCTGCATACTTATGCCAGTTTAAGACCCAAGACAAATTTGGCTTCATGCCTAATTTTAATGTTGTCAGCAATCTGCGGCCACCGCCATTAGGCTTACTGGTTGGGGAGGGTAGAAAATTAGTCGGCTCCCATAGGAGCTGGCCGAAGGGTCATGTCTGGGGATGGGAATGGGTAGGCAATTCTCAGAGGGGGCCTAGAGAGTGCCGTGAGCGGTCTGGAGTATCTTACTCTCCTACTTCTCCTGGGCCCACAAAAATTCAAATTAAGAATTCTTTCAGCCGTTTTTGGGCAGTATGCAGTGGTTAGTTAGGCGGCCCAAGATTTAGTTCATTAGAATTAGGGTTAGTGGAGTATGCATGGTGCAAGTTGCACTCATTTGTACCTGAATTTTGCAAATGGAGTCCTACATATTTAAGCTCTATATTTAAGCAGCCTTACACCTGTTTCAGGCTGGCGTGTTGCTGGTCCTTTTATAGGCCTGCCTCCGCCTGAATATCACATCAGGCGGGCCTTGGGTGTCAAACAGCACCGTCAGCACAAGGACTGCAGCAGCTCAAAACTGAAAGCCAACCATCACCTTCCGAGGACAACTAGGGATGGGCAATAATTGAGGTGTGGCAAACGAGTCTGCATCCCAAGAACAAAAAAGAAAGCCCTAACTTGGAAGATTGACCTACTCATCTCAAGGTTGTAACTGGGTGTCCCTTTGATATGCTTTTGAGATAAAGCAAAAGGAGAATTGTCAACACATTTGTTTGTCAATGGCCCCCAGAGCTATATTCACTACACCTGAATGGCTCATTCTGTAGCTCTTTGATCACAATACAAGTCAAATATCCTACTTACATCTGCATCGTCAATGCTTCTCAGTATATTAAACTTCATGGCTAGTTTCAAACTTCTTTTCTCATAGAATCATATGGTACATTCGGCCCACTGGATCTTTGAAAGAACTATCCAACTGGCCCTACTCCTCTGCTCTTTCCCCATAGTCCGACAAACTTTTCCGCTAAAATTGCTCCATCACAAATAAGTCAGTTCCTTCCAATCTGTTTTCATAACTTAGATCCGTAAGAGTCAGAATCATAAATTTTGAATTTCTCAAATGTTGAAGGAAATTATTTATGTTCATGAAATCAAACTATTTATTGCCATATTACACTTAATTCTTCTCCTAGTCTAATATGAGCCAAAGATTCCGATCTGGGAGCATCAGTATATGTTAAAGTGTCAGTGGATATGCTGCATTTCAAACCATAATGTAAGTCCCATTCCTTGTAGTGCGCACAGCAGCATTTCCCGAGTTTATGGATGAGTATCAAGCTTGCATTATAATATATTTATACTAAATGTAAGATCAGCATTTTTAAATCATTGAGTATGCCAGAACATCCTTGCTTTGTTTTATTGGTGTACTTTGTTTACTGAGCTGGATAAAATTTAGATTAGGAATATATTTGCAGTTTTCACAGTGGAACATTAAAGGACCGATTCCCTGGTCCTGTGCAGCCATTGCATGGGGAATGGGGGATTGAGAGTGGAGACTCCATGCCAACTTCTTTCAGGGCTGTCATTCACCCTTTTCCATGATTGTAACTGGAGTGCTGCCGTCCATTTTATGCATGAGCCTCACAAACCCCAGATTTGATACAAGAATGTTTAAATGAACACCAGTCGCAATTTGTGCAGGGTTTGCTCTTTTTTTTCCTTTGAGTATCTCTTTTGAATGAAAACAAGGGAAGCTCCATGGTATAGAAATTCTTTGGAAGGGTTTTTTGTAATGTTTACAGTCCATTTTTAGTGCAGTGTTCTTGCTGAGACACTTCTCCATATATTTCAATTAAAATAAAATTGAAATATTAATTTTCTGTTCACACCTTAAGGCAAGCTTGTTTTGAAAGCATTGCGGTGGAAGGTGAAAAATGATATATCAAGAATATCAGCAGATCCCAGGCCATTCTGCAGCCCTTGGCACAGACTTGCCAATTGTGCAGGACAATTGTTTCATGTACTCCGTCAGCAGGGCAGGGCCTTGTCACCTGCAGCTAGGATACCTACGGCAAACTTGCAGTGTAGTGACACACAACTGGTGGTTACCAAGGTCACCACCGCCTTCAGTTGGTACACCTAAGGGATCAGTCCTGGCTAGCACTGCAGTATCAGGTACCGTGTTGGCCACTTATGTAGCAAAAAAGTGACTGATGTAGCGATCAGCACGGCCATCACTTTTATCTCCAACCTCACTGAACGCCCAATATTGCCACACTGGTACAATTCCTAAAGTGCAGGGGTCACTAATTTCTGCCATATGCTCAACCTGAAGCCCTTAGAAGATGTGTGTTTATTTAGGCTTTTATTGTGCAATGCATCTTGGCTGTGTATCCTGGTGTAGTATGGGAGTGGTTAAGAGACAACAAAATAGCTGTACGGTTGTGTAAAGGCTCCGCATAGGCAAGGAGTAATTAAGGAATCAGTTTATAGGTATGCAGTGTGGCATGTGTCATCTACCTGGTACATGGTACTGTTATTTAGTCTAACCTTGTCAGATCGCTTAATGTATGGTAGTGCTTCCTGCATCTGTTTCGAGGTACCGTGGACAGTTTTCAATCTCGCTACCATCTTCTGCATCCCATTACATAAGAACATAAGAATTAGGAACAGGAGTAGGCCATCTAGCCCCTCGAGCCTGTTCCGCCATTCAACAAGATCATGGCTGATCTGGCCGTGGACTCAGCTCCACTTGCCCACTCGCTCCCCGCAACCATTAATTCCCTTATTGGTTAAAAATCTATCTATCTGTGATTTGAAAACATTCAATGAGCTAGCCTCAACTGCTTCCTTGGGCAGAGAATTCCACAGATTCACAACCCTCTGGGAGAAGAAATTCCTTCTCAACTCGGTTTTAAATTGGCTCCCCCATATTTTGAGGCTGTACCCCCTAGTTCTAGTCTCCCCGACTAGTGGAAACAACCTCTCTGCCTCTATCTTGTCGATCCCTTTCATTATTTTAAATGTTTCTATAAGATCACCCCTCATCCAATGAGTAAAGACCCAGTCTACTCAATTTATCATCATAAGGTAACCCCCCTCATCTCTGGAATCAGCCTAGTGAATCGTCTCTGTACCCGCTCCAAAGCTAGTATATCCTTCCTTAAGTAAGGTGACCAAAACTGCACGCAGTACTCCAGGTGCGGCCTCACCAAAACCCTGAGCAGTTGCAGCAGGACCTCCCTGCTTTTGTACTCCATCCCTCTCACAATGAAGGCCAACATTCCTTCCTGATTACCTGCTGTACCTGCAAACTAACTTTTTGGAATTAATGCTCAAGGACCCCCAGGTCCCTCTGCACCGCAGCATGTTGTAATTTCTCCCCATTCAAATAATATTCCCTTTTACTGTTTTTTTCCAAGGTGGATGACCTCACATTTTCCGACATTGTATTCCATCTGCCAAACCTTAGCCCATTCGCTTAACATATCTAAATCTCTTTGCAGCCTCTCTGTGTCCTCTACACAACTCGCTTTCCCACTAATCTTTATGTCATCTGCAAATTTTGTTGCACTACACTCTGTCCCCTCTTCCAGGTCGTCTATGTATATTGTAAACAGTTGTGGTCCCAGCACCGATCTCTGTGGCACACCGCTCACCACCGATTTCCAACCCAAAAAGGACCTATTTATCCCGACTCTCTGCTTTCTGTTAGCCAGCCAATTCTCTATCCATGCTAATACATTTCCTCTGACTCCGTGAACCTTTATCTTCTGCAGTAACCTTTTGTGTGGCACCTTATCGAATGCCTTTTGGAAATCTAAATACACCACATCCATCGATACACCTCTATCCACCATGGTCATTATATCCTCAAAGAATTCTAGTAAATTAGATAAACATGATTTCCCCTTCATGAATCCATGTTGTGTCTGCTTGATTGCACTATTCCTATCTAGATGTCCCGCTATTTCTTCCTTAATGATAGCTTCAAGCATTTTCCCCACTACAGATGTTAAACTAACCGGCCTATAGTTACCTGCCTTTTGTCTGTCCCCCTTTTTTAAACAGAGGCGTTACATTAGCTGCTTTCCAATCTGCTGGTACCTCCCCAGAGTCCAGAGACTTTTGGTAGATTATAACGAATGCATCTGCTATAACTTCCGCCATCTCTTTTAATACCCTGGGATGTATTTCACCCGGAGCACCCTTGAGTCCCATTAGCCTGTCCAGAACTATCGCCTTAATGATAGTGATTATCTCAAGGTCCTCCCTTCCCACATTCCCGTGACCAGCAATTTTTGGCATGGTTTTTGTGTCTTCCACTGTGAAGACCGAAGCAAAATAATTGTTTAAGGTCTCAGCCATTTCCACATTTCCCATGATTAAATCCCCCTTCTCATCTTCTAAGGGACCAACATTTATTTTAGTCACTCTTTTCCGTTTTATATATCGGTAAAAGCTTTTACTATCTGTTTTTATGTTTTGCGCAAGTTTACTTTCGTAATCTATCATTCCCTTCTTTATTGCTTTCTTAGTCATTCTTTGCTGTCGTTTAAAATTTTCCCAATCTTCTAGTTTCCCACTAACCTTGGCCACCTTATACACATTGTTTTTTAATTTGATACTCTCCTTTATTTCCTTAGATCGGGTCCTGTGTAATGAGACAGGAATAATAAACGATCTCCTAGTAAAAGATCCTCTCGGAATGAGTGATCACAGTATGGTTGAATTTGTAATACGCATTGGTTTTTAATTTGATACTCTCCTTTATTTCCTTGGTTATCCACGGCTGGTTATCCCTTCTCTTAACGCCCTTCTTTTTCACTGGAATATATTTTTGTTGAGCACTATGAAAGAACTCCTTAAAAGTCCTCCACTGTTCCTCAACTGTGCCACTGTTTAGTCTGTGTTTTTAGTCCACTTTAGATAACTCTGCCCTCATCCCACTGTAGTCCCCTTTGTTTAAGCATAGTACGCTCGTTTGAGTCGCTGCTTCCTCACCCTCAATCTGTATTACAAATTCAACCATACTGTGATCACTCATTCCGAGAGGATCTTTTACTAGGAGATCGTTTATTATTCCTGTCTCATTACACAGGACCAGATCTAAGATAGCTTGCTCCCTTGTAGGTTCTGTAACATACTGTTCTAAGAAACAATCCCGTATGCATTCTATGAATTCCTCCTCAAGGCTACCTCATGCGATTTGATTTGACCAATCGATATGTAGGTTAAAATCCCCCATGATTACTGCTGTTCCTTTTTCACATGCCGCCATTATTCCCTTGATTATTGCCCACCCCACCGTGAAGTTATTATTTGGGGGCCTATAAACTACGCCCACCAGTGACTTTTTCCCCTTACTATCTCTAATCTCCACCCACAATGATTCAACATTTTGTTCATTAGAGCCAATATCGTCTCTCACAACTGCCCTGATATCATCCTTTATTAACAAAGCTACCCCACCTCCTTTCCCTTCTTGTCTATCTTTCCGAATTGTCAGATACCCCTGTATGTTTAATTCCCAGTCTTGGCCACCCTGCAACCACGTCTCTGTAATGGCCACCAAATCATACCCATTTGTAATGATTTGTGCCGTCAACTCATTTACTTTATTTTGAATGCTGCGTGCGTTTAGGTAGAATGTTTTAATACTAGTTTTTAAACCATGATTTTTAGTTTTGACCCCTCCTGCAACCCCTTTATATTCATACATATTGTCCCTTCCTATCATCTTGTGGTTTACACTTACCCCAGTGCTACTCTGCTCTGTTGCCTCCTGCCTTTTGCATTCTTTCTTGGGGTCCTGTTCATCTGAGCTCTCACCCACTCTAACTAGCTCAGAGCCCTCTCCTGGATTCCAAATACTCCTTGCATTGAGGCACTGAGCTTTCATGCTTGCCTTTTTATTACACTTTGTCCCTTTAGAATTTTGCTGTACAGTGGCCCTTTTTGTTTTTTGCCTTGAGTTTCTCTGCCCTCCACTTTTACTCATCTCCTTTCTGTCTTTTGCTTTTGTCTCCATTTTGTTTCTCTCTGTCTCCCTGCATTGGTTCCCAACCCCCTGCCATATTAGTTTAACTCCCCTTCAACAGCACTAGCAAACACTCCCCCTAGGACATTGGTTCCGGTCCTGCCCAGGTGCAGACCGTCCGGTTTGTACTGGTCCCACCTCCCCCAGAACCGGTTCCAATGCCCCAGGAATTTGAATCCCTCCCTGCTGCACCACTGCTCAAGTCACGTATTCATCTGAGCTATCCTGCGATTCCTACGCTGACTAGCTCGTGGCACTGGTAGCAATCCCGAGATTACTACTTTTGAGGTCCTACGTTTGGATTTAGCTCCTAGCTCTTTAAATTCGTCTCATAGGACCTCATCCCTTTCTTTACCTATATCGTTGGTACCAATATGCACCACGACAACTGGCTGTTCGCCCTCCCTTTTCAGAATGCCCTGCACCCGCTCCGAGACATCCTTGACCCTTGCACCAGGGAGGCAACATACCGTCCTGGAGTCTCGGTTGCGGCCGCAGAAACGCCTATCTATTCCCCTTACCATTGAATCCCCTATCACTATCGCTCTCCCACTCTTTTTTTTCTGCCCTCCTGTGCAGCAGAGCCAGCCACGGTGCCATGAACTTGGCTGCTGCTGCCCTCCCCTGATGAGTCATCCCCCTCAACAGTACTCAAAGCGTTGTATCTGTTTTGCAGGGGGATGACTGCAGGGGACCCCTGCACTACCTTCCTTGCACTGCTCTTCCTGCTGGTCTTCCACTCCCTATCTGGCTGTGGACCCTTCACCTGCGGTAAGACCAACTCACTATACGTGCTAGCCATGTCATTCTCAGCATCGTGGATGCTCCAGAGTAAATCCACCCTCAGCTCCAATTCCGCAACGCGGACAGTCAGGAGCTGGAAGCGGATACACTTCCCGCACACGTAGTCGTCGGGGACACCGGAAGTGTCCCTGAGTTCCCACATGGTACAGGAGGAGCATATCACGTGACCGAGCTCTGCTGTCATGACTTAACCCTTACATACACTTAAATTGGCAACAGCAATGCTGAAGTTTACTCACTGTTAAAGAGAAAAAATAAAAACTACTCACCAATCACTTACCCCCTTGAATGTGACGTCACCTTTCTGTTTCTTTCTACTTCTTTTTTGCCTTCTCCCTGTAGCTGTACAAGCTGGGCCTTTATAGGCCTCTCGTCGACCCCAGACTCACGCCTCAGCGACACACCTCCCGACTGTTGATCTTGCGGCCTTTATAGGCCTCTCGTCGACCCCAGACTCACGCCTCAGCGACACACCTCCCGACTGCTGAACTCGTGGCCTTTATAGGCCTCTCGTCGACCCCGGACTCACACCTCAGCGACGCACCTCCCGACTGCTGAACTCGTGGCCTTTATAGGCCTCTCGCCGACCCCGGACTCGCGTCTCAGCAACACACCTCCCGACTGCTGAACTCGCAGCCTTTATAGGCCTCTCGCCGACCCCGGACTCACGCCTCAGCGACGCACCTCCCGACTGCTGATCTCACGGCCTTTATAGGCCTCTCGCCGACCCCGGACTCACGCCTCAGCGACGCACCTCCCGACTGCTGATCTCACGGCCTTTATAGGCCTCTCACCGACCCCGGACTCACGCCTCAGCGACGCACCTCCCGACTGCTGATCTCACGGCCTTTATAGGCCTCTCACCGACCCCGGACTCACGCCTCAGCGACGCACCTCCCGACTGCTGAACTCGCAGCCTTTATAGGCCTCTCGCCGAACTCACGGACTCACGCCTCAGCGACGCACCTCCCGACTGCTGAACTCGCGGCCTTTATAGGCCTCTCGCCGAACTCACGGACTCACGCCTCAGCGACGCACCTCCCGACTGCTGAACTCGCGGCCTTTATAGGCCTCTCACCGACCCCGGACTTACACCTCAGCGACGCACCTCCCGACTGCTGAACTCGCGGCCTTTATAGGCCTCTCACCGACCCCGGACTCACGCCTCAGCGACGCACCTCCCGACTGCTGAACTCGCAGCCTTTATAGGCCTCTCGCCGACCCCGGACTCACGCCTCAGCGACGCACCTCCCGACTGCTGATCTCGCAGCCTTTATAGGCCTCTCGCCGACCCCGGACTCACGCCTCAGCGCTCTGCCTTCCTGGAAATCACACAGCCTTTGGAAAAGCTGACAATTGAAACCAATTGTCATGTTTTCCAAGGGCTGCATTAATTTCTTCTCCTTCCCATACGGCTACATATTTTTAACTGGTCTCACTCTTTAAGCTGGAGCAGCAGCACTTGAGGGTCTGCATGCTCCCAACTTAGTGAGTATCTGAAGAATGCTCCTTGTGCAAGGCTCAAGAAATGCAGGGAGCATGTTAAAATGGTTTACAGGGTCAGCAGCTACTCCACCAACATGTGTGCGTACCATGGTGCAGAGAGCGCTGCTGGTTTTCCTAGAGTCAAGGAATCAATCCCTGAATAGCTCATGGGGATAGAACTATTGCAAATGATAATGGCGTTAAAATACCATGCTTGTTTTGATAAAGAGTTTTACATTTATTCTTACATTTTCTGTAGATGGCAAAAAATAGTGTACGTTAAGCAAAAAAATTTAGATTTTTATTTGATTCACACAAAAAAAATGACATGAAAATGACAAATATACAAGGATCCTGAAATTCCATGGGAGACCTTCCATTGTAGCTTTGGCAGGAGACTGACAGAACCTCCAAAAGATATGATGGAATGTTTCAAAATGGCCATTTATTTGTTTTTCTGGGAATTCCATCTGATTCCCACTAAAGCTACAGCGGAAATCAGGGAGAATTACTGCGGAATTTCAGGGCAAGGAGAAGTACCACACAACAGTCAGCAAATTTCCGCAGACGCACTTTTCATAAGAACATAAGAAACAGGAGTAAGCCATTTGGCCCCTCGAGCCTGCTCCGCCATTCAATAAGATCATGGCTGATCTGATCATGAACTCAGCTCTACCTCCCTGCCCTATCCACATAACCCTTTATTCCCTTATCGCTCAAAAATCTGTCTATCTCCACCTTAAATATATTCAATGACCCAGCCTCCACAGCTCTCTGGGGCAGAGAATTCCATAGATTTGCAACCCTCTGAGAGAAGAAATTCCTCCTCACCTCAGTTTTAAATGGGCGGCCTCTTATTCTGAGACTATGCCCCCTAGTTTTAGTTTCCCTCATGAGTGGAAACATCCTCTCTGCATCCACCTTGTTGAGCCCCCTCATTATCTTATAGGTCTGGATAAGATCACCTCTCATTCTTCTGAACTCCAATGTGTGCAGGCCCAACCTGCTCAACTTTTCTTCATAAGTCAACCCCTTCATCTCAGTAATCAACCGAGTGAACCTTCTCTGAACTGCCTCCAATTCAAGTATATCCCTCCTTAAATAAGGAGACCAAACCTATACTTGATTAACGCTAAATTAATAAAATAAAATAATGGGAAAACAGGAGATGTGTTGCCTGCAATATGTGGGAGCTTCTGGACGTTTTGGTCCAGGGCAACTACATCTGCGATAAGTGTCTGCGGCGCGACAAACTTCGGCTCCGAGACTTCAGGGAGGGTGAAAGTTACCTGGACCTTTTGCTCCAAGAGGCAGCCACACCCTCTAGATTAAATACTTTAGAATTTACATGTGATCAGGGATAGGAGGGTGTGACTGCGAGTGAGGCAGGTATGGGGATCCAGGAGGTAGTATTGCAGGAGCCTCAGTCCCTGCACTTGACCAATAGATTTGAGGTACTTGCAACCCATGTGGACAAGTGTGCAGACTGTGGGATGGATGAGCAGACTGACCAAGGCACCCCATGGTGCAGAAAGCCATTCAAGTGGGGAGAGTAAAGAGGCAGGTGGTTGTAGTAGGGGACAGTATAGTTAGGGGGTATAGGGTTCTCTGCAGCCAAGAGCATGCATCCCGAAGGCTGCGTTGCCTACCCAGTGCCAGGGTAAAGGACATCTCCTCCGGGCTGGAGAAGAAATTGGAGTGGGAGGGGGTGGATCCAGTTTTCGTGCTACAGGTAGGTACTAATGACATAGGTAGGACTAAGAAAGAGGTTCTGCTGAGAGAGTTTGAACAGCTAGGGACTAAATTGAAAAGCAGAACCACAAAGGTAATAATCTCTGCATTATTACCTGAGCCACGAGCAAATTGGCCTCGGGTCAATAGAATCAGGGAGATGATTGCGTGGCTCAGAGGTTGGTGTGAGAGAAGTGGATTTCGATTCATGGGGAACTGGCACCATTGCTCGGAAAAGACAGCTGTTCTGGGGGGACAGACTATACCTGAACTATGCTGGGACCAGAGTTCTAGCAGACCGAATAACTAGGGAGGTAGACAGGGCTTTAAATTAAATAAGCAGGTGGGGGGAGGCAGGGGGGCGGGGGCGGAGGAGAACGGTTGCAGTAGAGAGAAATCTAGAATGCTAAAGAGAAAAGAAAGCAATGCAGGAAAGTGTTGTGGTAAGGATAACCAGATTATGTCAGGAAGGGACAGAGCATACAAACACAAGAGTGCACTAACAAATAGGGTCCAGATAAGAAAAAATAGCAATAAGACAAATAGGGCTATAGTACAAAATAATATTAAGATATCTGATAATGTTAAAAGGACAAATTTAAAAGCATTGTATCTGAATGCACAATGCATCTCTAATAAGGTAGACAAATTCACAGCGCAAATAGATGTAAACGGATACGATATATTTGCAATTACGCAGACATGGTTGCAGGGTGACCAGGGCTGAGAACTGCATATCCAAGGATATTCGATATTTAGGAAGGACAGGCAAAAAGGAAGAGGGGGTGGTGTGGCGTTGTTAGTAAAGGATGAAATCAGAGCAATAGTGAGAAAGGATATTGGCTCAGAAAATCAAGATGTAGAATCAGTCTGGGTGGAGCTAAGGAACACCAAGGAGCAGAAAACATTGGTGGGAGTTGTCCATAGGCCTCCCAACAGTAGTGGTAGTGTAGGGGATGGCATCAGTCAAGAAATTAAAGATGCATGGAGCAAGGGTACTTCAGTAATCGTAGGTGACGTTAATCTACATATTAGCTGGCCAAACCAAATTAGTAATAATACTGTGGCAGATGAATTCCTGGAGATGGTTTTTTAGACCAGTATGTTGAGGAGCCTACTAGGGAACAGGCTATCCTTGATTGGGTATTGTGTAATGAGAAGGGGTTAATTAATAGTCTTGTTGTTCGGGGTCCTTTAGGGAAGAGTGACCATAACATGATTGAATTCTTTATTAAAATGGAAAGTGAAGTAGTCCAATCCGAAACTAGGGTCCTAAATCAAACATAGGAAACTATGAAGGTATGAGGAATTAATTGGCTATGATAGATTGGGAAGATTCATTAAAAGCCATGACAGTGGATAGGCAATGGCTAATATTTAAGGAACGAATGCATGAATTGCAACAATATTCCTTTCTGGCGTAAAAACACAAAAGAAAAAGTGGCCCAACCATGGCAAACAAAATAAATTAATGGTAGTATTCGATCCAAAGAGGTGTTATACAAAGTTGCCAGAAAAAGTAGCAAGCCTGAGGATTGGGAACAGTTTAGAATTCAGCAAAAAAGGACCAAGAGATTGATTAAGAGGGGGAAAATAAAGTATGAGAATAAATTTGCAAGGAACATAAAAAACGACTGCAAAAGTTTCTACAAGTACGTAAAAAGAAAATGATTAGTGAAGACAAATGTAGGTCCTTTACAGACAGAAATGGGAGAATTTGTAATGGGGAACAAGGAAATGGCAGGACAATTAAATAAACACTTTGGTTCTGTCTTCACAGAAGAGGACACAAATAATGTCCCAGAAATGCTAGGGAACCAAGGGTCTAGTGAGCAAGAGGAATTAAAGAAAATTATTATCAGTAAGAAAATAATGCTGGAGAAACTAATGGGACTGAAAGCCGATAAATCCCCAGGGCCTGATGATCTGCATCTCAGAGTACTAAAAGAGGTAGCCATGGAAATAGTAGATGCATTGATTGTCATCTTCCAAAATTCTATAGATTATGGAACAGTTCCTGCAGATTGGAGGGTGGCAAATGTAACCCCACTATTTAAAAAATGAGGGAGAGAAAAAACAGGGAACTACAGACCGGTTAGTCTAACACAAGTTGTAGGGAAAATGCTAGAGTCTATTATAAAGGATGTGATAACGGCATACTTAGATAATATCAGTGCTATTAAACATAGTCAACATGGATTTATGAAAGGAAAATCATGTTTGACAAACCTACTGGAACTTTTTGAGGATGTAACTGATAGAATAGATAAAGGAGAACCAGTGGATGTAGTGCATTTGGATTTTCAGAAGGCCTTTGATAAAGTCCCACATAAGAGGTTCGTGTGCAAACTTAAAGCACATAGGATTGGAGGTAATGTATTGGCATGGATTGAAAATTAGTTAACTGACAAACAGAGAAGGAATGAATGTGTCATTTTTGGGGTGGAGGGCAGTGACTAGTGGGGTACCACAGGGATCAGTGCTTGGGTCCCAGCTATTCACAATATATATAAATGATTTGGATGAGGGAACCAAATGTAATATTTCCAAGTTTGCTGACGACACAAACCTAGGTGGGATTGTGAGTTGTGAGAAGGATGCAAAGAAGCTGCAAGGCGATTTAGATAGGTTGAGTGAGTGGGCAAACACATGGCAGATGCAGTATAACATGGATAAATGTGAAGTTATCCACTTTGGTAGGAAAAACATAAGGACAAAGTATTATTTAAATGATGAAAGCTTGGGAAGTGTCGATGTACAGAGGGACCTGGGTGTCCTTGTACACTAGTCATTGAAAGCAAACATGCAGGTACAGCAAACAGTTAGGAAGGCAAATGGTATGTTGGCCTTCATTGTAAGAGGATGAGAGTACAGGAGCAAGGATGTCTTACTACAGTTATACAGGGTCTTGGTGAGACCGCACCTGGAGTATTGTGTGCAGTTTTGGTCTCCTTACCTAAGAAAGGATATACTTGCCGTCGAGGGAGTGCAGCGAAGGTTCACCAGACTGATTCCTGCGATGGCAGGACTGTCGTATGAGGAGAGATTGGGTCGACTAGGCCTGTATTCACTAGTGTTTAGAAGATTGAGAGGGAATCTTATTGAAATGTATAAAATTCTGACTGGGTTGGAATAGACTGGATGCGGGGAGGATGTTTCCCTTGGCTGGGAAGTCTAGAACAAGGGGTCACAGTCTCAGGATACAAGGTAGGAAATTTAGGACCAAGATGAGGAGAAATGTTTTCACTCAGAGGGTGATGAATCTATGGAATTCTCTACCACAGAAGGTTGTGGTGGCCAAGTCACTAAATATATTTGAGAGGAAGATAGATAGATTTCTAGAAACAAAAGACATCGAGGGTTATGTGGAAAAAGTGAGAATATGGTGTTGAGATAGAGAATCAGCCACAATCATATTGAATGGCGGTGCAGACGCGAAGGGATGAATAGCCTACCACTGCTCCTATTTTCTATGTTTCTATGTTTCTATGTACGCAGTACTCGAGGTGTGGCCTCACCAATACCCTGTACAGTTATAGCAGGATTTCTCTGTTTTTATACTCAATCCCCCTTGCAATAAAGGCCAACATTCCATTTGCCTTCCTAATTACTTGCTGTACCTGCATATAACTTTGTGTTTCATACACAAGGACCCCCAGGTCCCTCTGTACTGCAGCATTTTGTAATTTTTCTCAATTTAAATAATAATTTGTTTTTTTATTTTTTCTGCCAAAGTGATTAACCTCATACTTTCCCACATTATACTCCATCTGCCCACTCATTTAGCCTGTCTATATCTTTGCAGATTTTTTGTGTCCTCCTCACAACTTGCTTTCCACCCATCTTTGTATCATCGGCAAACTTAGCTACATTACACTCGGTCCCTTCATTTTCTGTCGATGTTTTACTCACGGTATCCAACAGGGGGAGCTGTTACATTACAAAATGCACATTACAAATTCCCATTATAATTATAATTACCTCTTTCTGTCACACTACACATGCACATCAACCATCGGCGACCTCCGACGTACTACGACGACCCCCAGCGACCTCCGACGACCTCCAACAACCTCCGATGACATCCAGCGACCTCCGATGTCCCCCGGCGACCTCCAGAGGCATTGCCCTCGACCTGGCTATCGAGCCTCCTCGATGACGGCTGAACCTCCCGTGGCGACAGACGACCTCCTCCTCAACGACAATCGGATCCCCTTCTCCCACGTCGGCGACTGGCCTCCTCTCCTCCTTCAGTGACGACTGGAGCTCTCCTTCCCCACTGGCGACATGGCCTCTTCTCCTCCTCCAGCATGTGCCAAGTTCCAGGGCTGTGACCCCCCTGCCCTCCCAACCTGAACCCCGGTGACCCTCCCAATGCCTGCCCCCAACCAGGCTTCGGACCACCTAACACCAAGGGTGCTACCACGCAGCAGGCGGTGAAGAAGGCAATTGGTATGTTGGCCTTCATAGTTAGGGGATTTGAGTATAGGAGCAGGGGGGTCTTACTGCAGTTGTACAGGGCCTTAGTGAGGCCTCACCTGGAATATTGTGTTCAGTTTTGGTCTCCTAATCTGAGGAAGGACATTCTTGCTATTGAAGGTGATATGTCCTTACTACACAGTATAAATGCACACGAGGCCCATGCTTGAGAGAAGGTCAGTCTGTGACCTGTCCTTTATTCCTTAGCACTCAAGTGATGAAGGTGGGTGGAGCTTCCCCTTTTATACCTGAAGGTCCAGGTTAGGAGTGTCTCCCACCTAGTGGTCAGTGTTCTCACGGTGTACAACTTAGGTCAGTTTATACATGGGTTACAATGCTGGTTGAATACATGACATCGGGAGTGCAGCGAAGGTTCACCAGACTGATTCCAGGGATGGCTGGACTGTCATATGAGGAGAGACTGGATCAACTGGGCCTTTATTCACTGGAGTTTCGAAGGATGAGAGGGGATCTCATAGAAACGTATAAGATTCTGACGGGACTAGACAGGTTAAATGCGGGAAGAATGTTGCGATGTTGGGGAAGTCCAGAACCAGGGGACACAGTCTTAGGATAAGGGGTAGGCCATTTAGGACGGAGATGAGGAGAAACTTCCTCACTCAGAGAGTTGTTAACCTGTGGAATTTCCTGCCGCAGAGAGTTGTTGATGCCAGTTCATTGGATATATTCAAGAGGGAGTTAGATATGGCCCTTATGGCTAAGAGGATCAAGGGGTATGGAGAGAAAGCAGGAAAGGGGTACTGAGGGAATGATCAGCCATGATCTTATTGAATGGCGGTGCAGGCTCGAAGGGCCGAATGGCCTGCTCCTGCACCTATTTTCTAAGTTTCTATGTTTCTATCCCAGAACCAGTGTGCCACAGTCATCACTGTGTTAGCCCCGACACTCGATGCAACTGTTGAGGCCAAAGTGGGTTTTTACACCAACCTCGAAAAATCCCTGTCCTGTGTCCCCGCGGGCGACAAACTGATCCTTCTCAGTGACTTCAACGCCAGGGTTAGCAAGGACACAGACCTCAGGGGGGTGGGGGGCGTGATTGGCAGAGAGGTGGTAGGGACAGCCAAATCCAATGGTAACCTACTCCTGACAAAATGTCTAGATCACAAACTTGTCTTCACCAACACCTTGTTCCAGAGGTACAAATACAAGGCTTCGTGACAACACCCGCGCTCCAAGCACTGGCACCTGCTCGACTATGTCATCGTACGAGCCAGGGTTCACAAAGATGTGCGCATCACCTGCGCCATGACAGGAGCCAACGACTGCTGGACGGACCACCATCTAATCCGATCCATCATTGACATCAACATAGTCCCAAAGCAAAGGGGGCAGCAGAAGCAGGGCGGCAAAAAAGTCATTGCCGGAGCACTTAACGACCTAGTAGAGAGAGCACCTCACAGCTAACCTGGTGTGCCTGGATGACCCCGAGATGCAGAATGCCCACAGCGCTTGGTCTGCTCTCCAGGCCTCCAAAACCAGTGCCTGCAAAGTGACGCTCGGTTACTCAACCAGAAAACACTAGGACTGGTTTGATGAGACTGATCAGGAGATCCAAGAGCTAATAGATCACAAGCACAGGGCATTTCTGAGCCTTGAACAATAATCCAATGCGGGAACAGCAAAGCAGCATGACAGACGGCTCAAGGCTGAAGTCCAACAAAAACCTGGGACCTAAAGAACAGGTGGTTGATGGAGAAAGCACAGGATTTACAGCAGCTGGCCAACAGTCATGATGTGCGAGGATTCTTCATTCGTAGTCAAGGTCATCTACAGCCAAACACCCAAGGCCCCATCTCATTGCTGGCCAAGAACAGGGAAACACTCATCAAGGACACCGAGGCAGTCAGGGCCCGCTGGAAGGAGCACTTCGAAGATCTATTCAATCGAGACTCTGCCTTTGACTCGAGTGTTCTCGACTCCATTCCGCAGCATGCTACCCACCACCACCTCAGTGAGACCCCAATACTGCACGAGATACAAAAAGCCAGAAAACAGCTTAAAAACAACAAGGCTACGGGTGTGGACGGAATCCCTGCTGAGGCATTGAAGTATGGCGGAGAGGCACTGTTGGTGTGAATACATGACGTCATCTCTCTCATCTGGAGGGAGGAGAGCATGCCGGGGGATCTCAGAGATGCAATAATCGTGACCATCTTTAAAAAAGGGGACAAGTCCGACTGCGGCAACTACAAAGGAATCTCCCTGCTATCAGCCACTGGGAAAGTCGCCACTAGAGTCCTCCTCAACCGTCTTCTTCCCGTGGTTGAGGAGCTCCTCCCGGAGTCACAGTGCGGATTTCATCCCCTCCGGGGCACAACGGACGTGATTTTTTTTTGCAGCGTGATAGCTACAGTAAAAATGCAGACAACAGAGCCAGCCCTTATACACAGCTTTCTTCGACCTTACAAAGGCCTGTGACACGGTCAACTGCGAGGGTCTATGGAGCATCCTCCTCCGTTTTGAATGCCCCCAAATGTTCGTCACTATCCTCCGCCTGCTCCACGACAATATTATGGCTGTTATCCTTACCAAGGGATCCATCACAGACCCAATCCACGTCCGGACTGGGGTCAAATAGGGCTGCGTCATCGCCCCAACCCTCTTCTCAATCTTTCTCGCTGCCATGCTCCACCTCACAGTCAACAAACTCCCCGCTGGAGTGGAACTAAACTACAGAACCAGTGAAAACCTGTTCAACCTGCGCCATCTTCAGGCCTGGTCCAAGACCACCCCAACCTCTGTTGTCGAGCTACAATATGCGGACGACACCTGTGTCTGCGCATGTATAGAGACTGAACTCCATGACATAGCCGACGTATTTACTGAGGCGTACGAAAGCATGGGCCTTACGCTAAACATCCGTAAGGCAAAGGTCCTCCACCAACCTGTCCTCACCGCACAGCACTGCCCCCCCCTCAGTCATCAAGATCTATGGCGCGGCCCTGGACACCGTGGACCACTTCCCATATCTCGGGAGCCTCCTATCAACAAGAGCCGGCATCGACGACGAGATTCAACACCGCCTCCAGTGCGCCAGTGCAGCCTTCGGCCGCCTGAGGAAGAACTGCCTCCAAGCTCATGGTCTACAGGGCCTTCTGTATGGCTCAGAGACATGGACCATGTACAGCAGACACCTCAAGTTGCTGGAAAAATATCACCAACGACGTCTCCGCAAGATCCTACAAATCCTCTGGGAGGATAGGCGTACCAACATCAGCGTCCTCATCCAAGCTAACATCCCCAGCATTGAAGCACTGACCACACTCGATCAGCTTCGCTGGGCAGGCCACATAGTTCCCATGCCAGACATGAGACTCCCAAAGCAAGTGCTCTACTTGGAGCTTCTTCACAGCAAATGAGCCAAAGGTGGGCAGTGGAAACGCTACAAGGACACCCTCAAAGCCTCCCTGATAAAGTGTGACATCCCCACTAGCACCTGGGAGTCCCTGGCCCAAGACCGCCCGAAGTGGAGGAAGTGCATCCGAGAGGGCGCTGAGCACCTCGAGTCTCAACACCGAGAGCATGCAGAAATCAAGCACAGGCAGCGGAAAGAGCGTGCGGCAAACCAGTCCCACCTCAACAACTACCTGTGACAGAGACTGTGGCTCTCATATTGGATTGTTCAGTCATCAAAAAACTCACTTCAGGAGTGGATGCAAGTCTTCCTCGATTCTGAGGCACTGCCTATGCCAAGCTACAAAAAACACCCCACAAGAGAGTGCATAATTTGCACAGTACTGTGCTTCATCCACCATTTATTAAATTAAATCAAATGGATGTCCAATAAGAAGACCGTAAGCCATGTTAGGAGGCAGTAAAACAAAGAACCCCAAATCATTATTTGTGTGATGTAGACAAGTTTAGTAAATTAAGGCTGAAAGTTAAGGTGGAATTCCCTACCACAGAAAGTTGTTGAGGCCAGTTCGTTAGATATATTCAAAAGGAAGTTAGATCCCTTACGGCTAAAGGGATCAAGGGATATGGACAGAAAGCAGGAATGGGGTACTCAAGTTGCATGATCAGCCATGATCTTATTGAATGGTGGTGCAGGCTCGAAGGGCTGAATGACCTACTCCTGCACCTACTTTCTATGTCTCTATGTTTCTAAGGCTGAAGCACCTAGCCTCACACAAACTATCCAGGTGCCTGAGTGGGAACAAAATTGTTGAAACGAGAAAAATTGGAATCTGCTAAAACGCTTATTGAAAGTACTGCACCTTGCACCAACGGGGCCCATTTTAGCCCAGACCTAGATGACAGCTGCAGGTAAACCTGATGGCAAAATCAGAATCTTGCCAAATATTATTGTCAGAAAAATCTACTCCATGAGTTCTAAACCCTGGAATGAATCCTATCATATCGGACTGGCACAGCACTGTCACTGCCTATTTACAAGGTCCTGAAAACTCAAAAGGGATTAAGACAGGAAGGCCAGTTGATCTATACACAATAAAAATCTGTTATCCAATGAAATCCTGTGTACAGATGTTTATCAATGAGCATATTTTTCTTCAAGGAAGGTCTTTGATTGATTAATCAAAATTCTGAGGTGAAATAATTATTTGACACTTCAGAATTTATGAATGAAACACTAGAAAATTTAAAGTATTGATAAGTTAGAGACAGACATGAGGAAGTGGAGAGAGCTTATGCAATAAAGAAGAATGTAGTGCCTCACCTCCTCTATATCTTTGGGATGTGGCCCATCTGTGTACAGCTCCTAACAAAGCAGTTCCTGGACCCTGATACATACATCTTTCAACTCACGTGAATGAGAAGCAGATTAACAATATGCCTATAGTGACTCCAAGTAACCTGGATTGCTCAAACGTCAAACACTGCTACTGGGGGCAGCATTGACTGAACAGTATTACCATAAATATGCTGCAGTTTGCATGCAGCACAAAGGGGAAAATTGCTCTATTCGAACCACTCTACATGTTAGCTGTGCTTTCAGGTGTGATATTGTGTGCATTAACAATAATGTATGCTCATGAAATTGCTCTTATACAGAACATTTGTTGCATAAGTTAATACAAACCAGTGTTAACAGTTTGATGATTAAGGGCTTGATAAGAAGTAAGGAATCAATTTGTGTAAAAGGCATAAAATGAAGAACTGACATTCAAGCAGTTGAGGGGACCAGAGGAGGATACTCCTCTTTGGAGTAGAGTTTGAATGGGGCGGTGCTTCAACTTATTCTGAGTACCCTCAGTTCTGACTCATTTTATTTGGTCAGGGCTCATTGGAGATATACAGCAGGCACCTGGCATGATTCCCACTTTCAAGTGGAAGCCTACTGCCAGAACAGAATCCCGATCCTGCTGCAGTCGGGACGCTGCTGGAGCACAAGAACATCTGACAATGGACCTTAAAGAGGCAGAAGCACCTTGAAGATTGGAATGAAGCATCTCACTTGAAGGCCTTAGCTTAGACTGAGACCTTCAATAACTACGGGCTAAAAACCTGCTGATGCCACCGCAGGCTGAAATTAATGGCCGCCAAAATTAATGGCGCTGGCATCACCGGGATATTGGTGCTGGTTGCTAATTAACATTAGCACAACGCTAAACTCACTGTGCAAGGCGGCTCTCCTGGCAGTCGTCACAACAGGAGGCCCAACATAGCTTGGCCGTAGCGGAATTGCAGCAAGAATAGTCTTCTCTTAAAGCTAGGCTGTCATTTTAGAAAGCAGTGCAGTTCCTTAAAGAGGAACTGCCTCCTAAAATGAAAAAAAAATCATTTAAAAATAGGATTTCTTTTGGCCCTTCGCGCTCAACGGCTTTCTGAAAAAACTTACATTAAAAAGAGTTCCCAAATGGAAGTCTTCAGCTTTTAAAGCTGAATTGCCTTCAGCACCTAAGAAAATGTTAAAAGTGCTTCAGCACTAACACACATGGCTCAATAAGCTAGGGAAGGGGCACCTAGTGTCTCGCACGCAGCACTCCAACTTTGTGCAGGGGGTCAACACTGCAAGGGAGGTCCTCTACCCACAGGGTGCAGGAGGCTCCAGAAAGAAGGAAATGAATGAGAGTGATGAGTTGATTTCTTGATGTCACATTGGATGTTTGGATATATAAAGTTAAATTGGAAAGTTTACTTTGTGGTGGCTTTTATTTCAGTATTGTGGCCAAGAGGACACTGTGATGGTCAGTAACAGAGGGAAGGGAAGGTGTGGGACAAATGTTGAAAGGGGAATTGGGGTTGGGAGTCTCTGGTACCACAGGCGGATGATTCCATTCTGGATATTCTGGCCAGAAAGAGGCTGTCTGGGTTTTATCCTTCCTTCTCCTTCCTCCTCTTCCATTTCTTCATCTTCCACTTCTTCCTCTTCCATTTCCTAGTCTTTTTTTTCCTCTTCTAAGTCTTCCTCTTCTGCCTCTTCTTGCACCTTCTATGAGCGGATGCTGGAAATCGGAAATAAAAGCAGAAAATGCTGGAAATACTCAGCAGGCCAGGCTACATCTCGATCTGAGACATTAACGATATTTCTCTCTCCACAGATGCAGTTTGAGCTGATGACTATTTCCAGAATTTTATGTCTTCCCAGAGGCATTCCTTTACCATCCCAGGCCTTGCAAACATCCAGCACCACTATGCACACTTTAAAAACTTTTAACATGTATTGCAGCAAGCCACCACTTCAATAAAGTATAATAACTCTTTTCCAAAAGCTAAAATGCAAACCTACCTAAAAGCTGTGTGAGTCTATTCAAGAAGTGCTGACAGTGTCTCTGTCAGTCTGCTGCACACTCGCTTTTCAGAACGAGCTTAGGATCCAGCGCTAAACTCAGCACTAAAGTTCAAGTTCGAAAGCTTTCGAACTTGGCGTCACGCTCTTCATGGTTGCATGCCCAGGGCTAGCACTGCTGTTAGCAATGCTACGACCCACACCAAAATGGCAGCCACCAAGACCCATGCCAAAGAAGGCCGTTAGAGCAGCGACTGCCATTTTTTTTTCAGGAAACCGGTGGTAACTCGTGGTGGTAAGTCGGAGAATTTTTCCCCTTAAGTCTCTACCACTTGCTCCATGATGTCCTGCATTTTAGACAAAATGGCATAGAACCTTGCTGCTAACCTTGCCATCTGGAACGCATTTTCGGAGAGAATTTGCAGTGCCTTTATATGGTTCTGATGCTCTGCAAGCATTTGTCATTTTTTGGCAGGATCTTTGACATCAGCGTCGGAAAGTTCAACAGCCAGGAAAGCTCTGTATAAATATTCCCAGATAGTGAAGAGCTATTAAGCATAATTTCAAATTTTTAAAAACTCAATCTCAGGATGTGGGATCGCTGGCAAGGATGGCATTTATTGCCCATTCCAAGTTGCCCAAGAGAAGGTGGTGATGGGTTTACTTATCAACTGCTGCTGCCCGTGTAGTGAAGATGCACCCATAATGCTGTTAGGTAGGGATGAATACTTATCAATCTCCATAACCATGCCTTATTGCTCTCCACAGACAACATTGACCCACCATACCCTGCTGTGCCAACAGCACAGATACCATCATGTGCCATGAAGTATTTGGTCATTTGAGTTTTATATTATTCAACCAGGTTTTAACTAAATATTATTGAGCTACATTTTGAAGCAGTTGATTAACGCAGTATTGGTCTGTTCTATAGAGTCATGACTCCGGGCAACAAAACCTCAGGGCCCACAAATCCGCAACCTTTGATCCTGGTGTATGTATCAGGATGGACTTCCCAGGAACTTACAACATGACTCTGTTGGAGTATCCAGGGTCAGTGGGTGTGTGTGCCATTATGACTGATTCCTGGGCATTCAGCAGAATAAGATAGGTGGGAACAGCAGCTTAGGCTCGTCCTGATGGAGGCTGGAAACCTGCCAAAGTTCTTCAGAGGTCCAGGTCAAGATGTTAACTTGAATCCGCAGTATGGCTCCACTCTGTCTATGTGTGCAGGAAGTGTATCCAGCTGCAGCTCCTGTTAGACCGCATGATGGCACTGGAGCTGTGGATGGATTCACACTGGAGCATGCGCGATGCTGAGGATATTATGGTTAGCACGTTCAGTGAGTTGGTCACACCACAGCTAAAGGTTACAAAGGCAGATAGGGGATGGGTGACCATCAGGCAGAGCAGAAGTAGGATGGCAGTGCAGGAGTTCCCTGCGGTCATCTCCCTCCAAAACAGATATACCGCTTTGAATATTGTTGGGGGAGATAGCCCACCAGGGGAAGGCAGCAGCAACCAAGTTCATGGCACCGTGGCTGGGTCTGCTGCACAGGAGGGCAGGAAAAAGAGTGGGAGAGCTATAGTGGTAGGGGATTCTATTGTAAGGGGGATAGATAGGCATTTCTGCGGTCGCAACCGAGACTGCAGGATGGTATGCTGCCTCCCTGGTGCAAGGGTCAAGGATGTCTCGGAGCGGCTGCAGGGCATTTTGGAGGGGGAGCCAGTTGTCGTGGTGCATATAGGTACCAATGATATAGGTAAAAAGCAGAATGAGATCATACAAGCTTAATTTAAAGAGCTAGGAGTTAAATTAAAAAGTAGGACCTCAAAGGTAGTAAACTCAGGATTGCTAACAGTGCCACGCGTGCTAGTCAGAGTAGAAATAGTAGGATAGCTAAGATGAATACTTGGCTTGAGGAGTGCTGCAAGAGGGAGGGATTCAAATTCCTGGGACTTTGGAACCGGTTCTGGGGGAGGTGGGACCAGTACAAACCGGACGGTCTGCACCTGGGCAGGACTGGGGGACTGTTTGCTAGTGCTGTTGGGGAGGGGTTAAACTAATATGGCAGGGGAGACAGAAGGAAAGAAAATGGGGGCAGAAGCAAAAGATAGAAAGGAGAATAGTAAAAGTGGAGGGCAGAGAAACCCAAGGCAAAAATCAAAAAGGGCCACATTACAGCAAAATTCTAAAGGGATAAAGAGTGTTAAAAAGACAAGCCTGAAGGCTCTGTACCTCAATGCGAGGAGTATTCGTAATAAGGTAGATGAATTAACTGCACAGGCAGCTATTAACGATTATGATATAATTGGGATTACGGAGACATGGCTCCAGGGTGACCAAGGCTGGGAACTCAACATTCAGGGGTATTCAACATTCAGACAGACAGAAAGGAAAAGGAGGTGGAGTAGCGCTGCTGGTTAAAGAGGAAATTAATGCAGTATTAAGGACATTAGCTTGGATGATGTGGAATCTGTATGGGTAGAGCTGTGGAATACCAAAGGGCAGAAAACAAGTGGAAGTTGTGTACAGACCACCAAAAAGTAGTAGTGAGGTTGGGGATGGCTTCAAATAAGAAATTAGGGATGCATGCAATAAAGGTACAGCAGTTATCATGGGTGACTTTACTCTACATATAGATTGAGCTAACCAAGCTGGTAGCAATACGGTGGAGGAGGATTTCTTGGAGTGTATTAGGGATGGCTTTCTAGACCAATATGTCGAGGAACCAATTAGAGAGCTGGCCATTCTAGACTGGGTGTTGTGTACTGAGAGAGGACTAATTAGCAATCTTGTTGTGCGAGGCCTCCTAGGGAAGAGTGACCATAATATGGTAGAATTCTTTATTAAGATGGAGAGTGACAGTGTTAATTCAGAGACTAAGGTCCTGAACATAAGGAAAGGTAACTTGGATGATATGAGATGTGAATTGGCTAGGATAGACTGGCAAATGAAACTTAAAGGGTTGACAGTGGACAGGCAATGGCAGACATTTACAGATTACATGGATGAAATTCAATGATTTTACATCCCTCTCTGGAGTTTAAAAATAGGGGAAGGTAGCTCAACCGTGGCTAACAAGGGAAATTAGGAATAGTGTTAAATCCAAGAAAGAGTCATATAAATTGGCCAGAAAAAGCAGCAAACCTGAGGACTGGGAGAAATTTAGAATTCAGCAGAAGAGAACAAAGGGTCTAATTCGGAGGGGGAAAATAAAATATGAGAGGAAGCTTGCAGGGAACATAAAAATTGACTGCAAAAGCTTCTATAGCTATGTGAAGAGAAAAAGATTAGTGAAGACCAATGTAGGTACTTTGCAGTCAGAATCAGGTAAATTTATAATGGGGAACAAAGAAATGGCAGACCAACTGAACAAATACTTTTGATCTGTCTTCACTAAGGAAGTCACAAATAACTTTCAGGAAATACTAGGGGTTCGAGGATCTAGCGAAAAGGAGGAACTGAAGGAAATCCTTATTAGTCAGGAAATTGTGTTAGGGAAATTGATGGGATTGAAGGCCTATAAATCCCAAGGGCCTGATAGTCTGCATACCAGAGTACTTAAGGAAGTGGCCCTAGAAATAGTGGATGCATTGGTGATCATTTTTGAAAATTCTATTGACTCTGGATCAGTTCCTTTGGATTTGAGGGTAGCTAATGTATCACTACTTTTTAAAAAAGGAGGGATAGAGAAAACAGGGAATTATCGACCAGTTATCTTGACATCAGTGGTGGGGAAAATGTTGGAATCAATTATTAAAGATGAAATAGCAGCGCATTTGGAAAGCAGTGACAGGATCGGTCCAAGTCAGCATGGATTTATGGAAGGGAAATCATGCTTGACAAATCTTCTGGAATTCTTTGAGGATGTAACTAGAAGAGTGGACAAGGGAGAATCAGTGGATGTGGTGTATTTGGACTTTCAAAAAGCTTTTGATACGGTCCCACACAAGAGATTAGTGTGCAACATTAAAGCACATGGTATTGAGGGTAATGTATTGACATGGATAGAGAACTGGTTGGCAGACAGGAAGTAGAGAGTCGGAATAAACGGGTCCTTTTCAGAATGGCAGACAGTGACCAGTGGGGTGCCACAGGGTTCAGTACTGGGACTCCAGCTATTTACAATATACAGCAATGATTTAGATGAAGGAATTCAATGTAATGTCTCCAAGTTTGCAGATAACACTGAGCTGGGTGGTGGTGTGTGCCGTGAGGAGGATGCTAAGAGGCTGCAGGGTGACTTGGACAGGTTAGGTGAGTGGGCAAATGCATGGCAGATGCTGTATAATGTGGATAAATGTGAGGTTATCCAGTTTGTTGGCAAAAACAGGAAGGCAGAATATTATCTGAATGGTGACAAAGGGGAGGTGCAATGAGACCTGGGTGTCATGGTACATCAGTCATTGAAGTTTTGCATGCAGGCATAGCAGGTGGTGAAGAAGGCAACTGGCATGTTGGCCTTCATAGCTAGAGGATTTGAGTATAGGAGCAATGAGGTCTCACTGCAGGTCTCCTATTCTGAGGAAGGACATTCTTGGCATAGAGGGAGTACAGCGAAGATTCACCAGATTGATTCCTGAGATGGCAGGACTGACATATGAGGAGTGACTGGATAAACTGGGCTTGTAGCCACTGGAGTTTAGAAGAATGAGAGGAGATCTCATAGAAGCCTATAAAATTCTGATGGGATTGGACAGGTTACAGGCAGGAAGAATGTTCCCTTTGCTGGGGAGTTCCAGAACCAGCGGTCACAGTCTAAGAATAAGGGGTAAGCCATTTAGGACCGAGATGAGGAGAAACTTCTTCACTCTGAAGGAATGCAAAATTCACAAGAATCCCCCCTATGTTTGGGTTCATTCGAAAGGAAATTTAATTTGGTACTATCTACTGAAAAGTTTGGAACTCTAAAGTGCTTATGGAAGAAACTACAAACTTTAATAGAATTATGAACTTTTACAATACAAATTCAAGCCTGTGGGCGGACCTAGGGAACAAAAGAAGCCCACTTGATTATTGGAGCTGTCTGGGTGTGAGGACTGAGTTAACCTGTCTGGAAGAATGAATATTTGAAAATCCTTCTCCACAAGAGACATTACCATCACAAAATCACCCAGAGGTGCCTCCCCATCAGCATGGGTCTGGACAAACCATTTCAGCATATACATCACAAAGAGGCCCAATCCATCCTGTATGCAAAAGACTAAGCACAAAAGGACATTGCAATTACAAAACTAATTTTTCCATCAGGAAACAGTTTTCAAACATCAACCCACCCAAGACATATCAACTTTAACGAGCCCGACAAAATATTACAAAGAAGAACCAAGCCCGCCAAAATTATACAAAGGATTGTGAACAGATTGGGCGGCAAGATTAGAACCACTGAAATCGTATAACTGGCCACTGTTTTCAACAGAAGTTGGGGAGAGAGGTGGTTGCTACTACCTCAGCAAGACAAGGAGAGAAACCAATGTGACAGTTGTAAACTAACTTCTCCAGCCTCGAAGTCTTGAAATCCTGAAGGAAGGAAGAACATCACCATCTACAATTAACTATCAAAAGGATTGGTAAGCATAAGTCCCTGCCTGCCCTGGAGTCTAACCTAGCTAGAATTAGATATCGGGAGGTGGGAGGTATAATTTTACTACAACCCCCTTTGAATGTGTAGTGTATGGTACTTTATTAAAGTGATTATAAGTTTGACCTTGTACCTTTCCTTGTACTGTCCTTTATTAGAGTGATTGTAAGTTTGGCCTTGTATTTTTTTACTCGAGTAATAAGCCTGTATTACTTTGACTGTAATAACACCAAAGTTCTTTGCATCAAACCAGTGTCCTTTGCATTTTTGTCAAACCCCCCAAATAAATCCAGAGTACAGAACCTAAGGGAGTGGGAGCGATTCGAACTGCTCAAGTTGGTCAGAAGGGTACCTGACCCCCTCATAGAGACCACATCCCCCCTTACAAAATGGCGACCATGGCATGACTCTGGTACAAGGGGTGTGATGTGGAGAATGCTGGTTTGGGGCAACGTACCAAAATGGAAGAGAGAATTTCCTCCCATGTGTATAAGAAAGTGAATGTCACTAAAGAATGGGTGCTTAGTCTATTGCGCGCTGAGCATCCAGCTGACGCTGCAGCCCAGTGGACAGCAAGCAAAGATCACAAAGAAGCAGTAGAGAAGGCAATCTGGTTGATCTGTCTACAGTGACAGGTCCAACTCCAAGATAGAATGAATGAAACATTACAGGCAGAGTTATGGGAATGCGCAGAGGACTACCAGGAAAGGGTTATGTCATAAGAAAGATTATCGGGAGAACTCCGGAAGCTAAAACAGGAAAGGTCCCAAATAATGGAAATGTTTAAAAACAGTCAGAACTATTTTCCATGTCAGTTTACCGAGGCCAAAAGTAATGAAAAGTCACTGAGGGAGGAAAGCACTCGCCTCAACCTACAAGTAAAAGAGCTCCAGGAAAGATTATAAGATGTACAAGCAGTGTATAAAGTAGCTAGCACTAATGGGTTTGAATTGGGAGACCACGGTCCCAGCCAGCAACAAATTAAAAGTTTAAACCTTGCTGTGTCCAAGGCAAAAGGCATGATATGCCTAATGAGCCCGGGTATGCCCCAGGTAAACCTGGAAGAGAAGGAAGAAACTACCCGGCCACGCCTGTGGCACCGGTGACTACACCGGTGCAGCAACAGGAAGGGCAAATCAGTAGCGGGGCGGACAGGGATAGTGAACCGTCACCTGTGGACTGAGTTTCAGCTCGGCTTGGCCACAGGAAAGAGAGGGAGGCGAGCCAGAACAGGGAGAGCCAGAACCAGGGCCAATGTGCCCGGTCCAGCAACAGAAGTTTGGCCCGCCCACCCTTAACGGGGGTCCAGGGCCCCTGGAAAGTCAGTTTGTGGTCCCCCACACTCCCCAACAGCTCAGGGCTATGATAAGCCACCTGGGAAAGCTAACTCCAAAGGGAGACCCCTCAGTTCACTTTGTGGAAGTGGAACAGGCAGGGGATATTAATGGGTGTGATGATGCAGAAATGGCAAAGATGCTTCTCCTATTTCTAGACAGCAAACTGTACCAGTCCCTCTGTACTGAGAGCAAAAGAGGACAGAAAACACTTGCTGACGTCCAGAAAGACATTTTAGAAGCTATGGGCTGCAATGAAGTGAGTCCCTTCTCTAGAATAGAGAAAACGGTGCAGCTCACAGGAGAAACCCCGACTGTGGCCGGTGGACAAAAGCGCCTGTAGTGGGGACATAGACAGAGATCACTTAAACCCGGACGAATTAGCACACTGGCTCCGAAGCCTAGTAGTTAACAGTTTACCCAGAATAAGAACGAAGGCTGAGGCCTGGTTCGACCCAGAGATCCCCAAGCCACAGAACAGGGAGTGCTTAGGCAACTGACCCTAGCTTACAGAAACGGCAGAGGGACACAAGAGCACTCACAAAGGGGAAGGGTTCCCGAAATCCGACCTAGCCAAGATAAGAGGGAATGGCGCCACGAGGGGGGCAATGCCTCCAATAAAAAACGTACCTGCTTTGGGTGCGGAAAGAGTGGGCACTGGAGAAGGGATTATAAAAATCCATGGAAGAATCATGCAGGAAAGAATTCTGCAGCCCCTGCCTAAAAGACCAAGACAGATAAGCCAGTCCCTCCCCACTCGTTTGATACCTTTTTAACTGCGCTCCAAGCCATGTTAGATGGCCCTGGAAAGGTAGCCACTGCCAATGGTACCAAAATCCCATCTGCCCCCTCCCAACCAAAACCGTGACTAGGTCAGGCACAGCCTGTCCACCAGTGTGCCCTCGAATATGATGTGTGGGGAAGACTGACCGTACAGATGGAAGTGGAAAAGGTGAAAGGGACTTACCTGCTGGACACCGGTGCCTCAAACACCCTTGTCTATGCAGCTAACCCCGCCGCCTCACCTCTGTCTAACGGGGTCCCCTACAGCTTGGTGGGCTTCACAGGCACCGAACAGATTGGCTCATTCTCCGTTCCGCTCTCCATTCATTTAGGTACACTCCACACTAAGTGGACTTGCATCCTGATGAAGTAGGAGCAGGAAGGGAGAGGGATCCTGGGGGCTGACTTTATGCTAGGCCACGGGATCCTAGTGGATTTAAGAAACCATTGTCTTTGGGGGTCAGTCTGTACGGGACAGGAGAGTGAGGTGATGGTTATCCCGGGAAAACAGGGAAAAGGGACGGTGTGCACCATGAAACCAAAGGAGGGTTACAACCTTGAATCACTGGTCAGTAACATCCCTGTAGAAAATCAAGAGTATGTCAGGAAAAGCCTTGCAGCTTTTGTCACTCACAAACACGACTGTTGGAGGATAAACGGGGTCGAGGTTAGCATAGATGGGGACCCCATAACCTGACTACAGAAACAGTACAACTTCCCCAGTGAGGCAGAGGCAGACATGAAAACAGCCTTGGGTTCGCTGGTTAAACAGGGGCTATTGAGACCAATAGCTACCTAATATGTCCTTACTATACAGTATAAATGCATACGAGGCCCATACTTGAGAAGGTCACTCTGTGACCAGTAACCTTTATTAGGCAGCACTGAAGTGATGAAGGTGGGTGGAGCTTCCCCTTTTATACCTGAAAGTCCAGGTTAGGAATGTCTCCCACAAGTTCACCACCTAGTGGCCAATGTTCTCACGGTGTACAACTTAGGTCAGTTTATACATGGGTTACAATGACAGTTGAATACATGACATCACCTCCCCTCCAAAGTCTTATTGGGATCACAGGTTAAGTCTCTCTGGTGGTTTTCTGCTCCCTTGTAGAGTTGGGACTCCGGTTGTTGGGCGCTGGCTTGAGTGTCTGCTGTTTGCGGTGCCTCAGGCCTGTCCGGACAACCCACAGTGACTGGGCTTTCCTCTACTTGGTTCCAGTGTTCGGTCACCTGTGGTGGAGTGAACTCTACATCGTGTTATTCCTCTGCCTCTTCTATGGGGTTGCTGAAACTCCTTTTTGTTTGATCCACGTGTTTGCGGCAGATTTGTCCATTGGTAAGTTTAACTACCAGAATCCTATTCCCCTCTTTGGCAATCACAGTGTCTGAGAGCCATTTGGGCCCTGCAGCGTAGTTGAGGACAAAGACAGGATCATTGACATAAATACATCGCGCCCTCGCATTCTTGTCATGGTAGTCACATTATGACTGGCGCCTGCTCTCAACAATTTCTTTCATGGTGGGGTGTATAAGGGATAACCTGGATTTGAGCGTCCTTTTCATTAGCAGCTCTGCGGGTGGAACCCCTGTGAGCGAGTGTGGTCGAGATCTATTGGCCAACAGGAGGCGTGATAAGCGGCTTTGTAGGGAACCCCCTTGGATCCTGAGCATCCCCTGTTTGATTATCTGCACTGCTTATTCCGCCTGGCCGTTTGAGGTCAGCTTGAATGGTACCGTTCTGACATGGTTGATACCATTTCCTGCCATGAAGTCCTGGAATTCAATGCTTGTAAAGCACAGGCCATTGTCGCTTACCAAGACATCCGGTAGACCATGGGTGGCGAACATTGCCCGTAGACTTTCTACCGTGGCAGAGGATGTGCTTGAATTAAGAATGTCACACTCGATCCATTTGGAGTTGGCGTCTACTGCAATCAAAAATATTTTTCCCATGAAAGGACCTGCGTAGTCCACATGGATGCGTAACCATGGCTTGGCAGGCCAGGACCAAGGGCTAAGGGGGGCTTACCTGGGTGCATTGCCCAGCTGGGCACACGTGTCGCACCTGCGAACACAAAGTTCCAGGTCTGCATTTATCCCTGGCCACCAAACGTGTGACCTGGCAATTGCCTTCATCATGACAATGCCCGGGTGCTCATTGTGGAGTTCTCTGATGAACACCTCTCTGCCCATCTGGGGCATGACTACTCGGTTTCCCCATAGTAGGCAATCGGCCTGAATCGAGAGTTCATCCTTGCGCCTGTGAAATGGTTTAAATTCCTCGGGGCATGCCCCGTACGTGGCTGCCCAGTCCCCATTCAGGACACATTTCTTGACTAAAGACAGTAGCGGGTCTCTATTTCTTCAGACTTTGATCTGACGGGCTGTCATGGGTGAGCCTTCGCTTTCGAAAGCTTCAACAGCCATGACCATCTCAGCAGCATGCTCGGTTGCCCCCTCGGTGGTGGCTAGTGGGAGCCTGCTGAGTGCATCGGCGCAGTTTTCAGTGCCCGATCTTTGCCGAATTGTATAGTCATAGGTGGCTAACGTGAGTGCCCACCTCTGTATGTGGGCCGATGCATTTGCATTTATGGCCTTGTTGTCGGCCAAAAGGGATGTTAGGGGTTTGTGATCTGTCTCCAGCCCAAATTTCCTGCCAAACAGGTACTCGTGCATTTTTTTTACTGCATATACACATGTAAGCGCCTCCTTTTCTACCATCCCGTAGCACCTTTCTGCCTGGGACAGACTTCTGGAGGCATAGGCTACCGGCTGTAAGCGACCCTTGGCAGTAACATGCTGCAACACACACCCGACCCCATAGGATGATGCATCGCACGATAAAACAAGTTTCTTACATGGGTCATAGAACATTAACAGATTGTTGGAGCATAACAAATTGCGTGCTCTATCAAAAGCCCTTTCCTGGCTGTCCCCCCAGACCCAAACGCGACCTTTGCGTAGGAACACATGTAGCGGCTCTAACAGCGTGCTCAATTTGGGAAGAAAATTACCAAAATAGTTCAGGAGCTCCAGGAATGAACGCAGCTCTGTCGTGTTGCGGGGTCAAGGTGCTCTCTGGATCGCTTCCGTTTTGGACGCAGTAGGTCTGATCCCATCTGCTGCTACCCTCATCCCCAGGAATTCTACCTCTGGAGCTAGGAAGACGCACTTCGCCTTTTTCAGTCGCAGCCCTACCCGGTCCAGTCTGTGTAGCACCTCCTCCAGGTTGTAGAGGTGTTCTTCAGTATCGCAACTCATGATGAGGATGTTGTCTTGAAAAAGCACCGTCCTTGGAATCGACTTAAGGAGGCTTTCCATATTTCATTGAAAGATCGCAGCGGCCGAACAAATCCCGAATGGACATCTGTTGTACTCAAACAACCCCTTGTGTGTCGTGATGGTGGTCAGCTTCTTCGACTCACTCGCCAGCTCCTGGGTCATGTAATCTGAGGTCAGATCCAATTTTGAAAAAAGTTTGCCACCGGATAGCGTCGCAGAGAGGTCCTCCGCTCTCGGTAGCGGGTACTGGTCTTGGAGTGACACACGATTGATGGTGGCCTTGTAATCGCCACATATCCTGACCGACCCATCCGCCTTGAGCACCGGCACAATCGGGCTCGCCCAGTCACTGAATTCGACTGGCGAGATGATGCCTTCTCTCAGCAGGTGGTCCAATTCGCCTTCTATCTTTTCCCGTATCACGTACGGCACCGCTCTGGCCTTATGGTGTACTGGCCTGGATTCCGGGTTTATGTGAATCACTACATTGGCCCCCATGAAAGTGCCAATGCCAGGTTGAAATAATGAATCAAATTTATCCAGGACCTGTGAGCATGATACTCGCTCCACAGAAGAAATTGTATTGACATCGCCCCATTTCCAGTTCATGACAGCAAGCCAACTCCTCCCCAGTAGTGCGGGACCGTCCCCCGGGACAATCCAGAGTTGCAATCTGTTCTCCAAATCTTTGTGGGTCACGACTACCGTGGCGCTGCCTAGCACCAGAATGATCTCCTTTTGTATGTCCGTAGCTGTGTGTCAATCGGCAATAATTTTGGCCTCCTGGCCTTGGATGCCCACAACTTGTCAAACTGTTTGATACTCATCAGGGACTGGCTGGCCCCTGTGTCTAGTTCCATTGATACTGGGATGCCATTGAGGAGCACTTTCATTATTATCGGTGGCGTCCTGGTGTATGAACTGTATATGTGCTCCACATGAACTCGCTGAACTTCAGCTTCCAGCGATTTCCCCCAGTGTTCATTTTGCCTCGTGGGTTTACATCGGGCCCGTCCTCCTCGTACATCAACGTGGCTGCAGGCTTCCTGCATATACGCACCAAGTGACTACTGACATTGCAGTTTCTGCAGGTATATTGCTGATACCTGCAAGCTCTGGCTGGGTGTTTGCCTCCACACCTCTATATGGGTAGAGCTGCAGAACACCAAAGGGCAAAAAACGTTAGTAGGAGTTGTGTACAGACCTCCAAACAGTAATAGGGATGTTGGGGAGGGCATCAAACAGGAAATTAGGGGTGCATGCAATAAAGGTGCAGCAGTTATAATGGGTGACTTTAATATGCACATAGATTGGGCTAGCCAAACTGGAAGCAATACGGTGGAGGAGGATTTCCTGGAGTGCATAAGGGATGGTTTTCTAGACCAATATGTTGAGGAACCAACTAGGGGGGAGGCCATCTTAGACTGGGTGTTGTGTAATGAGAGAGGATTAATTAGCAATCTCATTGTGCGAGGCCCCTTGGGGAAGAGTGACCATAATATGGTGGAATTCTGCATTAGGATGGAGAATGAAACAGTAATTTCAGAGACCATGGTCCAGAACTTAAAGAAGGGTAACTTTGAAGGTATGAGGCGTGAATTGGCTAGGATAGATTGGCGAATGATACTTAGGGGGTTGACTGTGGATGGGCAATGGCAGACATTTAGAGACCGCATGGATGAAGTACAACAATTGTACATTCCTGTCTGGCGTAAAAATAAAAAGGGGAAGGTGGCTCAACCGTGGCTATCTAGGGAAATCAGGGATAGTATTAAAGCCAAGGAAGTGGCATACAAATTGGCCAGAAATAGCAGCGAACCTGGGGACTGGGAGAAATTTAGAACTCAGCAGAGGAGAACAAAGGGTTTGATTAGGACAGGGAAAATGGAGTACGAGAAGAAGCTTGCAGGGAACATTAAGGCGGATTGCAAAAGTTTCTATAGGTATGTAAAGAGAAAAAGGTTGGTGAAGACAAACGTAGGTCCCCTGCAGTCAGAATCAGGGGAAGTCATAACGGGGAGCAAAGAAATGGCGGATCAATTGAACAAGTACTTTGGTTCGGTATTCACTAAGGAGGATACAAACAACCTTCCGGATATAAAAGGGGTCAGAGGGTCTAGTAAGGAAGAGGAACTGAGGGAAATCTTTATTAGTCGGGAAATTGTGTTGGGGAAATTGATGGGATTGAAGGCCGATAAATCCCCAGGGCCTGATGGACTGCATCCTAGAGTACTTAAGGAGGTGGCCTTGGAAATAGCGGATGCATTGACAGTCATTTTCCAACATTCCATTGACTCTGGATCAGTTCCTATGGAGTGGAGGGTAGCCAATGTAACCCCACTTTTTAAAAAAGGAGGGAGAGAGAAAACAGGGAATTATAGACCGGTCAGCCTGACCTCAGTAGTGGGTAAAGTGATGGAATCAATTATTAAGGATGTCATAGCAGTGCATCTGGAAAATGGTGACATGATAGGTCCAAGTCAGCATGGATTTGTGAAAGGGAAATCATGCTTGACAAATCTTCTGGAATTTTTTGAGGATGTTTCCAGTAAAGTGGACAAGGGAGAACCAGTTGATGTGGTATATTTGGACTTTCAGAAGGCTTTCGACAAGGTCCCACACAAGAGATTAATGTGCAAAGTTAAAGCACATGGGATTGGGGGTAGTGTGCTGACGTGGATTGAGAACTGGTTGTCAGACAGGAAGCAAAGAGTAGGAGTAAACGGGTACTTTTCAGAATGGCAGGCAGTGACTAGTGGAGTGCCGCAAGGTTCTGTGCTGGGGCCCCAGCTGTTTACATTGTACATTAATGATTTAGACGAGGGGATTAAATGCAGTATCTCCAAATTTGCGGATGATACTAAGTTGGGTGGCAGTGTGAGCTGCGAGGAGGATGCTATTAGGCTGCAGAGTGACTTGGATAGGTTAGGTGAGTGGGCAAATGCATGGCAGATGAAGTATAATGTGGATAAATGTGAGGTTATCCACTTTGGTGGTAAAAACAGAGAGACAGACTATTATCTGAATGGTGACAGATTAGGAAAAGGGAAGGTGCAACGAGACCTGGGTGTCATGGTACATCAGTCATTGAAGGTTGGCATGCAGGTACAGCAGGCGGTTAAGAAAGCAAATGGCATGTTGGCCTTCATAGCGAGGGGATTTGAATACAGGGGCAGGGAGGTGTTGCTACAGTTGTACAGGGCCTTGGTGAGGCCACACCTGGAGTATTGTGTACAGTTTTGGTCTCCTAACTTGAGGAAGGACATTCTTGCTATTGAGGGAGTGCAGCGAAGGTTCACCAGACTGATTCCCGGGATGGCGGGACTGACCTATCAAGAAAGATTGGATCAATTGGGATTGTATTCACTGGAGTTCAGAAGAATGAGAGGGGACCTCATAGAAACGTTTAAAATTCTGACGGGTTTAGACAGGTTAGATGCAGAAAGAATGTTCCCAATGTTGGGGAAGTCCAGAACCAGGGGTCACAGTCTGAGCATAAGGGGTAAGCCATTTAGGACCGAGATGAGGAGAAACTTCTTCACCCAGAGAGTGGTGAACCTGTGGAATTCTCTACCACAGAAAGTAGTTGAGGCCAATTCACTAAATATATTCAAAAGGGAGTTAGATGAAGTCCTTACTACTCGGGGGATCAAGGGTTATGGCGAGAAAGCAGGAAGGGGGTACTGAAGTTTCATGTTCAGCCATGAACTCATTGAATGGCGGTGCAGGCTAGAAGGGCTGAATGGCCTGCTCCTGCACCTATTTTCTATGTTTCTATGTTTCTATGTTTCTAACATGAGCCATTGTTGGAAACAAAAGGTCCATTACCAGTCGATCGTCTCTGACTGTCTCTGTAACTGTCCTTAAGTGCACCATTAACAGGTGTTGATGGCCCCATTACTGGCCGCATTGTCCCCTGCGATGGTATGAATCACCGTTCAGCTAGCCATTGTCTCTGTTGAATTCCCCCTTTGGGTTCGACTACATGCTCGGGCATGTCCGATTGCCCCTGTCTTCCTGGAGAACTGTGTGCCGCATTAACAATGTTGACTCCCTGTCCACTTGCTGCATTTAAGCCAAGATTTTTGTCAAACATCATTCTGGTCTCTTCCTCTCCTGAGATAAATGTCTGGGCCATCAAAGCCGCCATTTCCAGGGTCAAGTCTTTGGTCTCAATCAGTTTCCTGAAAACCCCAGCGTGCCCGATGCCCTCAATAAAAAAGTCTCTCAGCATCTCCACTCTGCATGCATCTGGGAACTTACATAGGCTCGCCAGTCGCCGGAGGTCTGCCACGAAGTCTGGAACGCTTTGCCCTTCTCGCCGCCGGTGTGTGTAAAACCGGTGTCTCGCCATGTGCATGCTGCTCGCCAGTTTAAAATGTTTCCCGATCAACTTACTGAGCTTTATTTATGGTATCTCACTTGCCGAGTGAAATTCAGAGACTGTTAGATCAGGCACCAAAGGGTGCTATATGCTCCTTGGCCGAACTTGGGAATCGCGCAGGGAGGGGTGACACCATACTACCATGTTTAATTTGTGTTTGATTTTACCTGCTGTAAACTGCAACATCGCGAGTGTTGTAAGAGTGTTACTTAAATGTTTTGACTATGTACCTTTATTTTACCGAACTGAAAACTTATTTAACTATGGACCTTTTATGCGATTTGAGAATTTGTTACTATGTGTTTTTGTTTTACTTTACTTAAAGTTGTGTATGACTGTATACCGTCATTTTACTGTAAAAAAACGAATAAAAGAGGGACATCATACCCCCTCTATGCTATAACTGAGTTATAATGGCTGTATTTGCCTGTATATTGTATTGCATTCCAACGGGGGATGCAGGGTAATGTTTAGCTACTATAAATGCGGGAAGGTTGACTCTCGGGAGCAGGAATTTTGCTTACTTTGATTGACACTCAAGAGTGTGGAGTGTCAACAGGGGGGAATGAAGGAATGCAAAATTCACAAGAATCCCCCCTGTGCTTGGGCTCATTCAAAAGGAAATTTAATTTGGGACTATCTACCGAAAAGTTTGGAACTCTAAAGTGGTTATGGAAGAAACTATGAACTTTAATGGAATTATGAACTTTTACAATACAAATTCAAGCCTGTGGGCGGACCTAGGGAACAAAAGAAGCTCACTTGATTATTGGAACTGTCTGAGTGTGAGGACTGAGTTAACCTGTCTGGAAGATTGAATATTTGAAAATCCTTCTCCACAAGAGACATTACCATCACAAAATCACCCAGAGGTAGCTCCCCATCTACCTGGGTCTGGACAAACCATTTCAGCATATACATCACAAAGAGGCCCAATCCAGCCTGCATGCGAAAGACTAAGCACAAAAGGACATTGAAATTACCAAACTAATATTTCCATCAGGAAACAGTTTTCGAACATCAACCCACCCAAGACATATCAACTTTAACGAGCCCGACAAAATATTACAAAGAAGAACCAAGCCCGCCAAAATTATACAAAGGATTGTGAACAGATTGGGCGGCAAGATTAGAACCACTGAAATCGTATAACTGGCCACTGTTTTCAACAGAGGTTGGGGAGAGAGGTGGTTGCTACTACCTCAGCAAGACAAGGAGAGAAACCAACGTGACAGTTGTAAACTAACTTCTCTAGCCTCGAAGTCTTGAACTCCTGAAGGAAGGAAGAACATCACCATTTACCATTAACTATCAAAAGAATTGGTAAGCATAAGTCCCTGCCTGCCCTGGAGTCTAACCTATCTAGAATTAAGTATTGCGAGGTTGGATTTTACTGCAACCCCCTTTGAATGTGTAGTGCATGGTACTTTATTAGAGTGATTATAAGTTTGACCTTGTACCTTTCCTTGTATTGTAGTTTATTAGAGTGATTATAAGTTTGACCTTGTATCTTTCCTTGTACTGTCCTTTATTAGAGTGATTGTAAGTTTGGCCTTGTATTTTCTTACTAGAGTAATAAGCCTGTATTACTTTGACTGTAATAAAACCAGAGTTCTTTGCATCAAACCAGTGTCCTTTGCACTTTTGTCACACCCCCCAAATAAATCCAGAGTACAGAACCCAAGGGAGGGGGAGCGATTCGAAACTGCTCAAGTTGGTCAGAAGGGAACCTCACCCCCTCATTAAAACCACACCCTCCCCCCCCTTTACAACTCAGAGAGTGGTTAACCTGTGGAATTCTTTACTGCAGAAAGTTGTTGAAGCCAGTTTGTTAGATATATTCAAAAGGGAGTTAGATATGGCCCTTATGGCCAAAGGGGTCAAGGGGTATGGAGAGAAAGCAGGAAAGGGGACTGAGGTTGAATGATCAGCCATGATCTTATAGAATGGCTTTGCTGGCTCGAAGGGCCGAATGTCATACTGCTGCACCTATTTTCTATGTTTCTGTCATTAAGCCTCTAAGCCATTTAACCTTCTTTCACCTGGTGCCCAAGCTGGTGTCAATGAATTCCCCAGTTTGGGTATGTCTCTCCAAGCCACCACCACCTCCCTCCTCCCGACCAGGGAATCCCTTCTCCCAAACATGTAAATGTATTCTCCAGCCTGATTTTCAGGCCTTCTACTGTACACCTACCTGATCTATGGCGGCAGTGCATTGGAAAACCTGTAGTATTTCAGAACTTTAATATCTCATTTCATTTATGGCACAATCACAGCACAAGTTACATTTCTGAAAATCAACACTTTATATATCATACACACACTAGTCAATCCCCCTTTGTTTTGCACATTATGGAGTGGAAGTTTGTGTGATCACTTTGGGTGGGAGATGGGCTGAGTGAGGAAGCAGTCCGACCAGTCAACCCTGTTGCAAATATCCAAAACATGTTGCAGTTTTACATAGGATTACATAGGATATACGGCACAGAAACATTCGGCACAACCACTCCATGGTGGCATTTATGCTCTACTCGAGCCTCCCTTACCTTTCCTCATCTAACTCTATCAGCATAACTCTCTATTTCCTTCTCCCTTATATGCTTATCTAGCCTTCCCTTAAACACATCAATAATATTTGCTTCAATCGTTCCCTGTGGTAGCGAGTTCCACATTCTCAGCACCCTTTGGTAAAGAAGTTTCTTCTGAATTCCCTATTTGATTTCTTGGTGACTATCTTATATTGATCGCCTCTGGTTTTGCTCTTCCCCACCATAAAGCTACTGACTTCATCTCTCTCCCTGGCAATTGCCTGAGACTGAAATAGACATTCTCGCAACCTTGGCGTCATATTTGACCCCAAGATGAGGTTCCAACCATATATTCGCACCATCACTAAGACCGCCTATTTCAAAATGTTTCATAATTTTAAAGAGTTCTACTAGATCATCCCTGAGCCTTCTCTCTTCAAGAGAAAAGAGACTCAGCTTGTTCATCCTTTTCTGCTGGGTATACCCTCTCATTTCTGGTGTCATCCTTGTAAATCTTTCTTGCACTGTCTCCAGTGCCTCTGTGGGCTAGAACCTCCACATTGGTGCTTAGCGCCCAAAAATGAGCGTTATTTCCGGTGTGGGCGTTAAAAACGTGTTTTAAGATCGCCGGCTTCTCGCCCATTCTCAAAACACCGAGTGTACATTTTTGAAAATGGGCGTTACCACGAGCGATATCAAATGGGTGGTAGCGGCAAATTCTTTTGACCTTCTGCCATAAAGTGTGGCCGTCCTTAGCAACAGCATAGCAACACTCGATTCCAGCGATTCTGGAGGTCAAGGGTCATCATGACATGCGCAGAAGAGGAGACAGAGAGAGAGGGAGCTCACAGAGACTGAAAGCGTGTGTGGCTGTGGTGTGTGCTTGTTTGGCTGTTGTGAGAGGCACGACGGAGATTCACCAGTAGCAAAAAGCCTACTAAGCATCAAGAACATAGTTGGCACCGAGTTTTTGTCCAACAAATAAGATACAACATGGAAGGGATGGAGGAGGCCCTGGAGCTGGTAGCCAGGAACACTGCTGCCACAGGCTCCCAGTGATCTCCGAGCGCGGCACTCCACCCCTAGGTTCCGCACCACCACTGCGAACGACAGATGAGAGCAAGGACCAAGATACTGCTTTTGCGTCAGAGAGTGTTCTCCCTTCGGCACCCCTCGCTTCATAAGAACATAAGAACATAAGAATTAGGAACAGGAGTAGGCCATCTAGCCCCTCGAGCCTGTTCCGCCATTCAATAAGATCATGGCTGATCTGGTCGTGGACTCAGCTCCACTTACCCGCCCGCTCCCCATAACCCTTAATTCTCTTATTGGTTAAAAATCTATCTATCTTTGACTTGAAAACATTCAATGAGCTAGCCTCAACTGCTGCCCTGGGCAGAGAATTCCACAGATTCACAACCCTTTGGGAGAAGAAATTCCCTCTCAACTCGGTTCTAAATTGGCTCCTCCGTATTTTGAGGCTGTGCCCCCTAGTTCTAGTCTCCCCTACCAATGGAAACAACCTCTCTGCCTCTATCTTGTCTATCCCTTTCATGATTTTAAATGTTTCTATAAGATCACCCCTCATCCTTCTGAACTCCAAGGAGTAAAGACCCAGTCTACTCAATCTATCATCATACGGTAACCCCCTCATTTCTGGAATCAGCCTAGTGAATCGTCTCTGTACCCCTTCCAAAGCTAGTATATCCTTCCTTAAGTAAGGTAACCAAAACTGCACGCAGTACTCCAGGTGCGGCCTTACCAATACCTTATACAGTTGCAGCAGGACCTCCCTGCTTTTGTACTCCATCCCTCTCGCAATGAAGGCCAACATTCCATTTGCCTTCCTGATTACCTGCTGCACCTGCAAACTAACCTTTTGGGATTCATGCACAAGGACCCCCAGGTCCCTCTGCACCACAGCATGTTGTAATTTCTCCCCATTCAAATAATATTCCCTTTTACTGTTTTTTTTCCCAAGGTGGATGACCTCACACTTTCCGACAGTGTATTCCATCTGCCAAACTTTAGCCCATTCGCTTAACCAATCCAAATCTCCTTGCAGCCTCTCTGAGTCCTCTACACAACCCGCTTTCCCACTAATTTTAGTGTCATCTGCAAATTTTGTTGCACTACACTCTGTCCTCTCTTCTAGGTCATCTATGTATATTATAAACAGTTGTGGTCCCAGCACTGATCCCTGCGGCACACCACTAACCACTGATTTCCAACCGGAAAAGGACCCATTTATCCCGACTCTCTGCTTTCTGTTCGCCAGCCAATTCTCTATCCATGCTAATACATTTCCTCTTACTCTGCGTACCTTTATCTTCTGCAGTAACCTTTTGTGTGGCACCTTATCGAATGCCTTTTGGAAATCTAAATACACCACATCCATTGGTACAGCTCTATCCACCATGCCCGTTATATCCTCAAAGAATTCCAGTAAGTTAGTTAAACATGATTTCCCTTTCATGAATCCATGCTGCGTCTGCTTGATTGCACTATTCCTATCTAGATGTCCCGCTATTTCTTCCTTAATGATAGTTTCAAGCATTTTCCCCACTACAGATGTTAAATTAACCGGCCTATAGTTACTTGCCTTTTGCCTGCCCCCTTTTTTAAACAGAGGCGTTACATTAGCTGCTTTCCAATCCGCTGGTACCTCCCCAGAGTCCAGAGAATTTTGGTAGATTATAACGAATGCATCTGCTATAACTTCCGCCATCTCTTTTAATACCCTGGGATGCATTTCATCAGGACCAGGGGACTTGTCTACCTTCAGTCCCATTAGCCTGTCCAGCACTACCCCCCTAGTGATAGTGATTGTCTCCAGGTCCTCCCTTCCCATATTCCTGTGGCCTGCAAATTTTGGCATGGTTTTTGTGTCTTCCACTGTGAAGATGGAAGCAAAATAATTGTTTAAGGTCTCAGCCATTTCCACATTTCCCATTATTAAATCCCCCTTTTCATCTTCTAAGGGACCAACATTTACTTTAGTCACTCTTTTCCGTTTTATATATCTGGAAAAGCTTTTACTATCTTTTTTTATGTTTTGCGCAAGTTTACCTTCGTAATCTATCTTCCCTTTCTTTATTGCTTTTTTAGTCATTCTTTGCTGTTACTTAAAATTTTCCCAATCCTTTAGTTTCCCACTAACCTTGGCCACCTTATACGCATTGGTCTTTGATTTGATACTTTCCTTTATTTCCTTGGTTATCCACGGCTGGTTATCCCTTCTCTTGCCGACCTTCTTTTTCACTGGAATATATTTTTGTTGCGCACTATGAAAGAGCTCCTTAAAAGTCCTCCACTGTTCCTCAATTGTGACACCGTTTAGTCCTTGTTTCCAGTCTACTTTAGCCAACTCTGCCCTCATCCCACTGTAGTCCCCTTTGTTTAAGCATAGTACGCTCGTTTCTGACACAACTTCCTCATCCTCAATCTGTATTACAAATTCAACCATATTGTGATCACTTATTCCGAGAGGATCTTTTACAAGGAGATCATTTATTTTTCCTGTCTCATTACACAGGACCAGATCTAAGATGGCTTGCTTGCTTGTAGGTTCTGTTACATACTGTTCTAAGAAACAATCCCATATGCATTCTATGAATTCCTCCTCCAGGCTACCCCGTGCGATTTGATTTGACCAATCGATATGTAGGTTAAAATCCCCCATGACTACTGCCGTTCCTTTTTCACATGCCTCCATTATTCCCTTGATTATTGCCCGCCCCACCATGAAGTTATTATTTGGGGGCCTATAAACTAAGCCCACCAGTGACTTTTTCCCCTTACTATCTCTAATCTCCACCCACAATGATTCAACATTTTGTTCATTGGAGCCAATATCATCCCTCACAACTGTCCTGATATCATCTTTTATTAACAGAGCTACCCCACCTCCTTTCACTTCTTGCCTATCTTTCTGAATCATCAGATACCCCGTATGTTTAATTCCCAGTCTTGGCCACCTTGCAACCATGTTTCTGTAATGGCCACCAAATCATACCCATTTGTCATGATTTGTGCCGTCAACTCATTTATTTATTTCTAATGCTGCGTGCATTTAAGTAGAGTGTTTTCATCCTAGTTTTTAAACCATGATTTTTAGTTTTGACCCCTCCTGCAACCCTTTTATATTCAATGACCCGTTTTGTTTCTTGCCTTTGGTTTCTCTGCCCTCCACTTTTACTGATCTCTTTTCTGTCTTTTGCTTTTGTCTCCTTTTTGTTTCCCTCTGTCTCCCTGTATTGGTTCCCATCCCCCTGCCATATTAGTTTAACTCCTCCCCAACAGCACTAGAAAACACTCCCCCTCGGACATTGGTTCCGGTCCTGCCCAAGTGCAGACCGTCCAGTTTGTACTGGTCCCACCTCCCCCAGAACCTGATCCAATGCCCCACGAATTTGAATCCCTCCCTGCTGCACCACTGCTCAAGCCACGTATTCATCTGTGCTCTCCTGCGATTCCTACTCTGACTAGCACGTGGCACTGGTAGCAATCCCGAGATTACTACTTTTGAGGTCCTACTTTTTAATTTAGCTCCTAGCTCCTTAAATTCGTCTCGTAGAACCTCATCCCTTTTTTTACCTATGTCGTTGGTACCAATGTGCACCACGACAATTGACTATTCTGCCTCCCTTTTTAGAATGTCCTGCACTTGCTCGGAGACATCCTTGACCCTTGCACCAGGGAGGCAACATACCATCCTGGAGTCTCGATTGCGGCCGCAGAAACGCCTATCTATTCCCCTTATGATTGAATCCCCTACCACTATCGCTCTCCCACTCTTTTTTATGCCCTCCTGTACAACAGAGCCAGCCACGGTGCCATGAACTTGGCTGCTGCTGTTCTCCCCTGATGAGTCATCTCCCTCAACAGCACTCAAAGCAGTGTATTTGTTTTGCAGGGGGATGACCATATGGGACCCCTGCACTACCTTCTTTGTACTACTCTTCCTGCTGGTCTTCCATTCCCTAACTGGCTGTGGATCCTTCTCAAGCGGTAAGACCAACTCACTACATGTGCCACTAATGTCATTCTCAGCATCGTGGATGCTCCAGAGTGAATCCACCCTCAGCTCCAATTCCGCAACGCGGTCCGTCAGGAGATGGAGGCGGATACACTTCTCACACATGTAGTCATCAGGGACACCGGAAGCGTCCCTGAGTTCCCACATAGCACAGGAGGAGCATATCATGTGACCGAGCTCTCCCGCCATGCCTTAACCGTTAGATACCCTTAAATTGGTAATAACAATGTTACAGTTTATTACTGATATAAAAATAAAAAGAAAAGCTACTCACCAATCACTTAACCCATTGGCTGTGACGTCACCTTTTGATTCCTTTGTACTTCTTTTTTGCTTTCTCTCCCACTGTAGCTGCACCGGTACGCCTTTTATAGGCCGCTCCGACGCTGCTCCCGCCTCTCACCAACTGCCGCTGGCTCTCGAGCTCCCGCTGGGCCTTTTATAGGCCGCTCCGACGCTGCTCCCGCCTCTCACCAACTGCCGCTGGCTCTCGAGCTCCCGCTGGGCCTTTTATAGGCCGCTCCGACGCTGCTCCCGCCTCTCACCAACTGCCGTCCCCATGCAACCACCGCATCTGCCTTCATCCCCCCAAATGAGGCACTGCCTGAGGAGCTCCTCGGCCAGGCGCCATGGAGCAAGGAGGGGAAGGGGTAGAGGTGGGGAGAAGAAGGAGAGGGGGGAAGGAAAGTGAGGTGCATGTCCGCAGGTGATGGCTGTGTTATATCTCCATCTGGGTGTCTGCAATTTTTTGCAATGTATGACGGCTGAGGACCGCACTCCTGCTTTACCTTTGTATTCTGTGTTGCTGGACATGTTGAACATGTGATTTATGTAATGGTGGAGAAAGTGGGGTGTAGGCAGGGGTTGGGTGTTATTGACTGTGATACATATGATTTCAGACCAATGTTGATGTTAAACTTTTGTTATTAAATATAACCCTGTTGCGCATTGTCTCAGATAGCTGGACCATTACTCACTGGTGATTCCTTACCATGAAAGGTTTAAATACAACTTAACATCAATCAACGTAAACTTTAACTGGCACCAAGGTGATGGGCACCATTGATGTCTGAGCTACACACACACAGCAGAGTGTCAGTGTTGTCACTCACATCAGCGCACTTTCAGGGAAATCTTTCTGATATCAGCTTCTCACGTAAGAGTGGGATTTAACAAATGCCAGCCACATCGCTGGCGTTCGTTCCTGTTAGTTCCACTTTTTGTGGGTGGCTTTTTGAGCAAGCGATATTGTGGGCGATATGTGTGCGAGGTGGTGAAATTGATGATAGCCAATCTCCATGGCTGCTAGTTAAATATGCCCCTTACGACAAAAAAACAGTGGGCGTGAGTTCACATTGAATCTCGGCGTTAATTCCGTGTGGAAAGTAATGCTGGGCGATATTATGCACGTTGATTTTGCCCATTCTGCTGATTCCGCCCAAAAAAAGTGGGCAGGCGGTAATATTTTTTCCCAGCATTAAGCCGATTGGGAAAATAATGCTCGGAGATAAGTCTCCTAAAAAAGCCCGTCAGTTTCCATTTTGTGCCAAAATGGGCGATATATGGGCGTTATACGTCATTTCAGCGGTAAAATGGGCATTAAGTGGGCGTTTAGCATGCAAAAAAAGTGGAGGTTCTAGCCCTATATCCTTTATATAATATGGTGACCAGAATTGTACACAGTACTCCAAGTGTACATAAGAACACAAGAAATAGGAGCAGGAGTAGGCCATTTGACCCCTCGAGCCTGCTCCACCATTTAATAAGATCATGGCTGATCTGATCATGGACGCAGTTCCACTTCCCTGCCCGCTCCCCAAGTGTAGTCTAACCAAGGATCGATACAAGTTTAGCATAACTTCTCTACTTTTCAATTCTATCCCTATAGAAATAAACCAAGGTGGTTGATTTGCTTTTAAAAGAAATGTTTATATTCATTCATGGGATGTGGACATCTCCGGCAAGACCAGCATTTATTGCCCATTTCTAATTGCCCTTGAGAAGCCGCTTTCTTGAATACAACGGAGTGGCTTGCTAGCCCATCTCAGAGGGCAGTTAAAAGTCAACCACATGTGGGTCTGGAGTCACATATAGGCCAGACCGAGTAAGGACAGCAAATTTGTTTCCCTAAATGGCATTACTGAACCAGATGAGCTTTTACGACAATCCAGTAGTTTCATGGTCACCATTACTGATACTTGCTTTTTATTCCAGATTTATTTAATTATATTGAATTTAAATTCCCCAGCTGCCATGGTAGGATTTGAGCTCATGTCTCTGAATCATTAGTCCAGGCCTCTGGATTACTAGTCCAGTAACATTACCACTGTGCTACTGTACCCTTTATGGCCTTATTGACTTGTGTCACTACTTTTAGTGATTTGTGTATTTTATCTGAGATCTATTTGCTCTTCTACCCCATTTAGAGTCTTATTTTCCAAGTCAAATGTGACTTCCTTATTTTTCTTACCAAAATTTATCTGTGTTTGAAATTCATTTGGCAATTATATTCCCATTCTGCAAGTTTATTAATGTCTTCTTGTAATTTGTTGCAGTCCTCTTCAGTATTAACTATCCCCCCAATTTGGTGTCATCCGCACATTTAGAAATTGTGTTTGTGACTCTAAGTCTAAATTGTATATTGTGAACAGCATGGATCCTTCTGGAACACCACTTTCCATCTTCTGGCACTCTGAATAGCTACCCCTCTACCCCTACTCTCTGCTTTCTGTCTTGAACCCAGCGAGCTATCCATTCTGCTACTTGTCCCGACTCTGCATTCTCTGACCTTATTCATGAACCTATTATGTGGTACCTTATCAAAGGCCCTTTAAAAATCTAGATACATTACATCTACTGCATTATCCTTATCTACTCTCTTTGTTACCTCTTCAAAAAATCCAATGTTGTTGGTCAAGCAAGAATTTCCCTTTTGAAATCCACGCTGACTATTCATTATTATATTTTTGCTTTCTAGATATTCTATTTTCTCCTTTAGTAGGGATTCCATTATTTTACCTACCACCGATGTTAAGCTGACTGTTCTATAGTTCCCTTCTTAAATATAGGTATTACGTTAGCTACCCACCAGTCCTCTGGCACTACACCTTTTTCTAATGAATTCTTAAATATGTGTAGTAATGCCTCTGCTATCTCTTTCCTAGATTATTTTAAGATGTGCCGATTTACACAGGCAGCTTTCTTAACTCACAGGGGCCGATTTTTGTCGCTGGCCCGCCCGCAGCTGCCGAGGTTCCGCCGGAAATCGTCGTTTTCTGGGCAATTCCTCCGGAACCGCCCATCTGAAATCGAGGTTCCGCCCGGCGGGAACTTGGTGTGGAAGGGTTCAGCCCACGTTACATCGTCCCACCTGCCCATGCCGGATGTCTGTGAATGCCGATTTTGATGCTTTTTCCTGGCCTCCCATCGACCTGACGCCCACCAGAAGGACTGCTCTGGAAAAGCAGGTGTGAGCTGGGCGGCAGTCGGCCAGCACTCACAGATTGAGTGGGAGGGAGGGAGACAGAGGTGGAGTGCAATGGGGCAGCTCTCGCAGATCGGGTGGGTAGGAGGGAGAGAGAGAGGTGGAGTGCATTGGGGAAGCTCTGGCACATCGGCTGGGAGGGAGTGCTGGTGACCATCACATCACGGCAGCCAGTTGGATTCTGCACCATATCAGTGGGACTGCTGGAAAGAAGTTAGGTCAATGTTGCATTACTTTCTTGCTGATGGTGATGTTTAAATTAAATGTCATGAAACCGATTGAAATGTCTCTAAGCTAATGGAGGCTTTTTTCTTGCACCTTGCTGAAAGCCCTTCATTGAGAAGGCCAATGGCGAAGGGAAAATTATAAGTGACTGAAAAGTGTTCAGCATCTCACATTTTGTACATCCAAGCTGATTCATTAATTGTCTCGCACAATATACTGCAATGTAACTGATGACCATGTCCATGTTTAGCCTCGCAAAAAGAGGGTTGAAGTGTAAGCCTTAAGGTCTGCCCTGCAACTTGGTAAATTGAATGGCAGCCTTCCTGCATTGCTCACCCTTCAGTGTTGTCATGCGATGGCCTGATGACAGGACCCATTATACAATGCAATCAGATGTGGATGGGAAGATATTCCTGTTGAAGCAGATGACCTGAGGGACAGATGTGTGGTTGGCGCAACGCACCACACATGACGTTAAAATGGCACATGCATAAACAGAGGGTCAACAATGTGAGTGTATTTACAAGTGCACAATGACAAACGTTACATAACATTATGACATATAGATACATTTACACAAAAATGCAACACCAACCCCTCTACCCGGCACTACCACCTCTCTTTCCCCCACCACACCCCCACTTTGCAGTGATGTCCGAGTTCCTCTTCCTCCCCACACCTACACGATGGAGTGGCCCTCCCCTGCCCCTCACTGCCTCTGGTTGAGGAGGTTGTGCAGGAGGGCAGCGGGATGTGTGTAGACGTGTGCGTCTCGGTGACAACGTAGGGCGCGGGACCGAAGGCGCCAGGATCTCCTGCTCCTCCGCATCTGTGTGCCTTGAGGGTGTGGGGTCGGGGGCTTGCACCACACGAGCAGAAGCCACCTCCTGCCTTGTGGCCTCAACGCTTTCTGTTGTGCGCTCCAACACTGTGAGGATGTGCTCCCTCCCTTGATCATGCTGCTGGGTGAATGTGGTGATGCTGGCAGCTATCACAGTCATGGTCTGCAGCATCTTGTGATCTACCTCCATGCCAGTGGTTGATAGCTGCACCATCTGGTTCATTATAGCAAGCCGTGATGCATGTGCAGGTGGTTGCTCACTGCTGCTGGGTGGCGGCGCCTTGCTTCCCTTTGAGCCGCGGCCTCTGCGCTTGCTTGCGCTTGCTTCAGTTGAGTCTGTTGGAAACCCCAGGAAATCTGAACCCAACGCCAAGGTTCTGCAGACACTTGGCTGACATGACAGGAGGCTGATGTCAGCTGCTTCTGGCTCCTCCAGGTGAAGGGGCACAAATATTGGCCCTTCTCCCTCCTCTCTCTCTCTCCTCTCCTCTCCTCTCCTCTAACCTCCTCGCTCCGCTAACCTCCTCTCTCCTCTAACCTCCTCTCTCCTCCTCTCTCCTCTAACCTCCTCTCTCCTCTAACCTCCTCGCTCCTCCTCTCTCCTCTAACCTCCTCTCTCCTCTAACTTCCTCTCTCCTCTAACTTCCTCTCTCCTCTAACCTCCTCTCCCCTCTAACCTCCTCTCCCCTCTATCATCCTCTCTCCTCTAACCTCCTCTCTCCTCTCTCTCCTCTCTCCTCTCCCTCCTCTCTTCTCTCTCGTCTCTCTCCTCTCCCATTGGAAGTGCAATTACGTGCTCTCCTTTTATGGCCATGAGCACTTCCTCAATTTGCCTGCAAGGGCCACAAAAGGACTACAGGTCCCATCAACAAAACTATTAAAAAAAACGCCCAAATCCCGCGCACGTGCAGTGGAGGCCCTCCGAAAATACCTGAGTGAAGAGGCCTCCACCTGACGTATTCTAATGACGTTTGCCGCCGAGTCCTGCACCTGCCTGCTCCCGCCTGCCGACTGACGCCGACTGCCGCTCTCGCCCACACAACGGCGATGAAATCAGCTCCCGGCGGCAGCGGGCGCCAAAACGGACCTCCCGCCAGGTGGCCGTAGAGAAATGGGCGGCCACCAAAGTCGGCCCCACAGTGTTCAATAATGGCACTTATCACCACTATGTTCATTAGACGATGGTTCAAAGTGCGCCAGCCAGAACAATTATATATAAATAGGGTTGTCAACACTGACTCGACGTATTCCTAAAACTTTCAGCACTCCGGCCCCATGCCTTGCCCTTGGTCACCCGACATGTCCATGCTCACAGTGCACCCACTGCCTTCCTACGCCAATTGGAAAGCATTACCCGATTCAAACATTCGACAAAATGGGTGAATCATTTAGTTTAAACCCACGTCTCACCTAATGTTAGCTTTCCACAGCAGATTCTGTTAATATGCTTTTCTGATCTTAAACAGACTTTTTTTTCCCAGCTCCAAATTTTTATAACTAGTAAATGAAAGTGATCAAAGAAAATGAAAATAACAAACAATTTTTGTAATGCCATTATGATTTTTCTCCCAGCTTGGCTCACAACAGTGTCCAGGAGATGAATATTGAATTCCTGGAGACAATGCTCTGTATATAAGGTGTTACACCAAGCCTGTAGTAACTAGGCCACAATTAAGCTCAATTTTGATTTATCCATAACAACAATTATTTTTGATACAAATTAATGATTTAAAACAAATTTGAAAAGTGAAAGTAGTAGCACGTGGGCTACAAATAATCTTTGGGAACCTGTTTCTCTACAGCAGTGTATGGCAGGTCATGGGTTATCATTTGCCCGTCCAACTGTATAATGCAAGCACCACTGGAATGTCTGACAGTTGGGATGAGTGGAATGCTGACTGCAGAATCAGGGCAACTGGAATGTTTCTTTTTCAATCAATCAGGTAACATAAATAAATCAGGAAACATTTTTCTCTCAACATGAGATTACAACAGGAATTTCACACTGCTTCTACCATAATCCTACCAGAACAAAAATAGATCAGAAAAGCATATTAACAGACTGCCGTGGAAAACCAACATTAGATGAGACGTGGGTTCAAAATAAATGATGCACCGATTTTGTCGAATGTTTCAGTGTCTCGATTGGATAAATATTTTCAAGTACTCTTAGAGAGCAAGAATGATGAGGTAATGGAACCAAGCTAAATCCAAAGTGAAGTTCTGTATTGACATGACAGAACCTATTGTTTTAAGAGAATGCTTTCATTTTTTGAGGAAACTGGAATAGCTCTGCCTCCACAAAAATCTCTTGCTCTTGTGAGAGTGTGGAAGTAAGAAAATACTGCTGAATGGCAGCATCTGCAAATCCTACAACAAGATGGCTGTGATATAAAAACAGATGTGGGCTGGGAAAAACAAAGCAACAAAAAGAGAGAACAAAAGAAATAAAAAGGATAATAAAATAACCTGCATTTATATAGCACCTTGTTACATCTTCAATACATCCCAAAGCACTTTACAACTTCACAGCAAATTAATTATTTTTGAAGTGCAGTCACTATTGTTATGCAAGCAAACACAGCAGTCAATGTGCACACAGCAAAGTCCCACAAGCAACAAATTAATGCACAACCAGATAATCTGTTTTTAGCAGTGTTGCATGAGAAAAGAATATTACCAAAACATTAAGGAAAATCCCTGCTCTTCATCGAATAGTGCCATGGGATCTTTACGTCTACCAGATGGGGCCTCACTATCTACTCCTGACAAAATGTCTAGATCATGAACTTGTCATCACTAACACCTTGTTCCGCCAGAGGGACAAATACAAGGCATCGTGGCAACACCCTCGCTCCAAACACTGGCACCTGCACGACTATGTCATGATCCGAGCCAGAGATCGCAAGGTTGTGTGCATCACCCGTGCCATGACAGGAGCTGATGACTGCTGGATGGACCACCGCCTAATCCGATCCATCATCGACATCAACATAGCCCCAAAGCGAAGGGGGCAGCAGAAGCAGTGTCGCAAAAAAGTCAATGCTGGGGCACTTAAGGACCCAGCTAAGAGAGCCCTTTACAGTCAGTGCCTCACAGCTAACCTGGCGTGCCTTGATGACCCCGAGACGCAGAATGCCCACAGTGCTTGGTCTGCCTTCCAGGCTTCCATAACCAGTGCCTGCAAAGAAATACTCGGTCACTCAACCAGGAAACACAAGGACTGGTTTGATGAGAATGATCAGGAAATTCAAGAGCTAATAGATGGCAAGTGCAGGGCATTTCTTAGCCTTAAACAACAACCCAACTCGAGAACAACAAAGCAGCATTACAGATGGCTCAAGGCTGAGGTCCAACAAAAAACCCGGGACCTAAAGAACAGGTGGTGGATGGAGAAAGCACAGGAGATACAGCAGCTGGCCGACAACCATGATGTGCGAGGATTCTTCATTGCAGTCAAGGCCACCTACGGTCCAAACACCCCAAGGCCCCACCCCGCTGCTGGCCAAGATCGGGGAAACACTCATCAAGGACACCGAAGCAGTCAAAGCCCGCTGGAAGGAACACTTCAAAGATCTCCTCAATCGAGACTCTGCCTTTGACTCGAGTGTTCTCGACTCCATTCCGCAGCATGCTACCCACCGCCATGTCAGTGAGACCCCAACACTGCACGAGGTAGAAAAAACCATAAGGTAGCTAAAAAACAACAAGGCTACAAGAGCGGATGGAATCCCTGCTGAGGCACTGAAGTATGGTGGAGAGACACTGCTGGCGCGAATACATAACCTCATCTTTCTCATCTGGAGGGAGGAGAGCATGCCAGGAGATCTCAGAGATGCAGTGATCATGATCATCTTTAAAAAGGGGACAAGTCCGACTGCGGCAACTACAGAGGAATCTCCCTGCTATCAGCCACTGGGAAAGTTATCGCTAGAGTCCTCCTCAACCGTCTTCTCCCTGTGGCCAAGGAGCTCCTCCCGGAGTCACAGTGCAGATTTTGTCCCCTATGGGGCACAATGGACATGATTTTTGCAGCGTGACAGCTGCAGGTAAAATGCAGGGAATAGCGCCAGCCCTTATACATGGCTTTCTTCAAAGGCCTTTGGCACTGTCAATCGTGAGGGTCTATGGAGCGTCCTCCTCCATTTCAAATGCCCCCAAAAGTACATCACCATCCTCCGCCTGCTCCACGACAAGATGCAGGCCGTGATCCTTACCAATGGATCCATCACAGACCCAATCCATGTCCGGACCAGGGTCAAGCAGGGCTGTGTCATCGCCCCAACCCTCTTCTCAATCTTCCTCGCTGCCATGCTCCACCTCACAGTCGACAAGCTCCTCGCTGGAGTGGAACTAAACTACAGAACCAGTGGGAACCTGTTCAAACTTCGCCATCTCCAGGCCAGGTCCAAGACCACTCCAACCTCTGTCGTCGAGCTACAGTACACGGACGATGTCTGCATCTGTGCACATACAGAAGCTGAACTCCAGGACATAGTTGACGTATTTACTGAGGCGTATGAAAGCATGGGCCTTACGCTAAACATCAGTAAGACAAAGGTTCTCCACCAGCCTGTCCTCATCGCACAGCACTGCCCTCCAGTCATCAAGATCCACGGTGCGGTCCTGGACAACGTGGACCACTTCCCTTATCTCGGGACCCTCCTATCAACAAGAGCAGGCATTGACGATGAGATTCAACAATGCCTCTAGTGCACCAGTGCAGCCTTTGGCCACCTGAGGAAAAGAATGTTTGAAGACCAGGCCCTCAAAACTGTCACCAGGCTCATGGTCTACAGGGCCGTAGTAATACCTGCCCTCCTGTATGGCTCACAGACATGGACCATGTACAGGCAACACCTCAAGCCGCTGGAGAAATACCACCAACATTGTGTCCGCAAGATCCTACAAATCCCCTGGGAGGAAAGATACACCAATGTTAGCGTCCTCGTCCAGGCCAACATCGCCAGCATTGAAGCACTGACCACACTTGATCAGCTCCGCTGGGCAGGGCACATAGTTCACATGCCAGATGTGAGACTCCCAAAGCAAGCACTCTACTCGGAACTCGTCCATGGCAAACGAGCCAAAGGGCAGTGGAAACATTACAAGGACTCCCTCAAAGCCTCCCTGATAAAGTGCAACATCTCTACTGACACCTGGGAGTCCCTGGCCAAAGACGGCCCGAAGTGGAGGAAGTGCATCCAGGAGGACGCTGAGCTTCTTGAGTCTCGTCACCGAGAGCGTGCAGAAATTAAGCGCAGGCTGTGGAAGGAGCGTGCGGCAAACCAGGCTCCCCGCCCACCCTTTCCTTCAACCACTGTCTGTCCCACCTGTGAAAGAGACTGTGGTTCTTGTATTGGACTGCACAGCCACCTAAGAACTCATGCTAAGAGTGGAAGCAAGTATTCCTTGATTCCGAGGGACTGCCTATGATGATGATTATAATGTATCATCCAAAATGTAATGGGCCAGGTTTTGCTGAAAAATAATGGTGTCTGAACAAAACACACCATTATTAATGTGCAAATCGGCCAGCGACGTGTAGCAAGGAAGAGACGCCACAAATTGCTGGATGATACATGTTGCTCCACCGTTAGCTTTGTGAAATCGGCTTCTTGCCATTAACCTCCCCATGATTTTCAGGAAGTTTAGCATTTGCATATTAATTAACCATTAAACTCGCCACAGAAATTGAAGTCTTGTAATTAGTAGCGTAAGGACGCTTTTAATGATGTGATAATTGTTAATGAATTCCAATCAACCAAAAAGTAAACAATTATAAGTGTGGAGACTCATACCTTCAGGTTGTAAATTGTTTTTGGAGATTTTAAATTTTAAATGTCATTTTTTCTTACTTTTCCTTTGTCCTTTTTTTCTTTCTCTCTTAAACCAATCTTTCTTTCCCTCTCTTTATTTCTCTTTCTGTGTGTGATTTAATGTTGGATTCACCCACTCTAATTTACCTTCCTTCTCAGTCCATCCTCTGTTTATTTCTCAATCCTTCAATCTGATTGGTTAAGAAGATACTGTGTTGATTGTCCTCCGGTCCCAGATGCCCTGTTGCCCTCACTGTGCCCTGTTGCCCTCACTACTCCATTATCAGCTTGCATGTCCAGCAATCTTATGGGCAAAAAAGCTTAAAACCAAAACCAAAGCATAATCATAGCATGGTTGAATTTCAAATTCAGTTGGAGGGTGAGAAATTTGGATCTCAAACCAGTGTACAGAGCTTAAATAAAGGAGACGACAAAGGTATGAAGGCAGAGTTGGCTAAAGTGGACTGGGACAATAGATTAAAGTGTAAAAGTGTAAGACAGTTGATAACCAGTGGTGGATATTTAAGGAGATATTTCATAACTCTCAACAAAAAAATATTCCAGTGAGAAGGAAAGACTTTCAGAGAAGGGAGGATCATCCGTGGCTAACTAAGGAAATAAAGGAGGGTATCAAATTTAAAACAGTGGCATACAAAGTGGCCAAGACTCGTGGGAGGCCAAAGGATTGGGAAACTTTTAAAAAGCAGCAAAGAATGACTAAAAAAATAATGAGAGGGAAGATAGATTATGAGAGTAAACTAGCAAAAAATATAAAAACAGATTGTAAGAGTTTCTACAGGTCTATAAAAAGGAAGAGAGTGGCTAAAGTAAATGTTGGTCCCTTAGAGGTTGAGACTGGGGAATTAATAATGGGGAACAGGGAAATGGCAGAGACTTTGAACACATATTTTGTATCAGTCGTCATGGTAGAAGACACTAAAAACATCCCAATAGTGGATAATGGATAATCAAGGGGCTATAGGGAGGGAGGAACTTAAAACAATCACTATCACTAAAGAAAAAGTAATTGGACTAAAGGTGGACAAATCCTCTGGACCTGATGGTTTGCATCCTAGTGTCTTAAAAAAAGTGGCTGCAGAGATAGTGGATGTATTGGTTGTAATCCAACAAAATTCCCTGGATTCTGGGGAGGTCCCAGCAGATGGGAAAACCACAAATGTACCGCTCCTTTGTAAAAAAGGAGGAAAACAGAAAGCAGGAAACTGTAGAGCAGATAGACTAACATCTGTCGTTGGGAAAATGCTGGAGTCCGTTATTAAGGAAGCAGTAGCAGGACATTTGGAAAAGCATAATACAGGTTGCACCTCCCTTATCCAGAACTCCCTTATCTGGAACCACCCCTTGTCCAAAACCATTCCCGGCCATCGGAAGGCGCATGTGCAGAACTCCAACATGAACAATTGAAGTCCTTCCTCGCTGCTGACTCCCGCAATCGCTGGCCTGACCCCGCGATCCACCGCCCCCACCCCCCCCATAATCTCTCTGCAGCACTCCCAGCCCCAAGCCAGTCAGCCCCGATATCCCCTTGCTCAGTACCTGTACCATCCAATTTAATGTGACCACCCCTCATCCAGAAAAATTCCTTATCCAGAACAGGCCAGGTCCCGAGGATTCTGCATAAGTGAGGTTTAACCTGTACAGTAAAGCAGAATCAGCATGGTTTTCTGAAAGGCAAATTATGTTTGACAAATTTGTTAGAGTTCTTTGAGGATGGAACAAGCAGCGTAGATAAGGGGGAACCAGTGGATGTGGTATATTTGGATTTCCAGCAGGCATTCGATAAAGTACCACAAAAATGGTTACTGCACATGGGGTTGGGGGTAATATATTAGCATGGATAGCGAATTGGCTAACTAACAGAAAACAGAGAGTCAGGATAAATGGGTCATTTTCTGGTTGTCAAACGGTAATTAGTGGGGTGGCACAGGGATCGGTGCTGGGCCTCAACTATTTACAATTTATTTTAATGACTGGGATGAAGGAACCAAGTGTTTGCTAGTGCTGTTGGGGAGGAGTTAAACTAACATGGCAGGGGGATGGGAACCTATGCAGGGAGACAGAGGGAAATAAAATGGGGGCAGAAACAAAAGATAGAAAGGAGAAGATTAAAAGTGGAGGGCAGAGAAACCCAAGGCAAAAAACAAAAAGGGTCACATTATAGCAAAATTCCAAAGGGGCAAAGTGTGTTAAAAAGACAAGCCTGAAGGCTCTGTGCCTCAATGCGGGAAATTGTGATGGGGAAATTGATGGGATTGAAGGCCGATAAATCCCCGGAACCTGATAGTCTGCATCCCAGAGTACTTAAGGAAGTGGCCCTAGAAATAGTGGATGCATTGGTGATCATTTTCCAACAGTCTATCAACTCGGGGTCAGTTCCTATGGACTGGAGGGTAGCTAATGTAACGCCACTTTTTTAAAAAGGAGGGAGAGAGAAAACAGGTAATTATAGACTGGTTAGCCTGATATCAGTAGTGGGGAAAATGTTGGAATCAATTATTAAGGATGAAATAGCGCATTTGGAAAGCAGTGACAGGATCGGTCCAAGTCAGCATGGATTTATGAAGGGGAAATCATGCTTGAAAAATCTTCTGGAATTTTTTGAGGATGTAACTAGTAGAATGGACAAGGGAAAACCAGTGGATGTGGTGTATTTGGACTTTCAAAAGGCCTTTGACAAGGTCCCACATAAGAGATTGGTGTGCAAAATCAAAGCACATTGTATTGGGGGTAATGTACTGGCGTGGATAGAGAATTGGTTGGCAGACAGGGAGTAGAGAGCCGGGATAAACGGGTTCTTTTCAGAATGGGAGGCAATGACGAGTGGAGTGCCGCAGGGCTCAGTGCTGGGACCCCAGCTCCTTACAATATACATTAATGATTTGGATGAAGGAATTGAATGTAATATCTCCAAGTTTGCAGATGACACTAAACTGGACGCCGGAGTGAGCTGTGAGGAGGATGCTAAGAGGCTGCAGGGTGATTTGGACAGGTTAGGTGAGTGGGCAAATGCATGGCAGATGCAGTAAAATGTGGATAAATGTGAGGTTATCCACTTTGGAGGCAATAACACAAAGGGAGAATATTATCTGAATGGCGGCAGATTAGGAAAAGGGGAGGTGCAACGAGACCTGGGTGTCATGGTTCATCAGTCATTGAAAGTTGGCAGACAGGTACAGCAGGCGGTGAAGAAGGCAAATGGCATGTTAGCCTTCATAGCTAGGGGATTTGAGTACAGGAGCAGGGAGGTCTTACTGCAATTGTACAGGGCCTTGGTGAGGCCTCACCTGGAATATTGTGTTCAGTTTTGGTCTGCTAATCTGAGGAATGACGTTCTTGCTATTGAGGGAGTGCAGCGAAGATTCACCAGACTGATTCCAGGGTTGGCTGGAATGACGTATGAGGAGAGATTGGATCAACTGGGCCTTTATACACTGGAGTTTAGAAGGATGAGAGGGGATCTCATAGAAACGTATAAGATTCTGAAGGTACGGGACAGGTTAGTTACGGCTAAAGAGATCGAGGGGTATGGAGAGAAAGCAGGAAAGGGGTACTGAGGTGAATGGATCAGCCATGATATTATTGAATGGTGGTGCAGGCTCGAAGGGCCAAATGGCCTACTCCTGCACCTATTTTCTATGTTCCTATGTTTCTATTCTGAATAAGGTGGACGAATTAACTGCGCAGACAGCAGTTAACGGATATGATGTAATTGGCATCACAGAGACATGGCTCCAGGGTGACCAAGGCTGGGAGTTCAACATCCAGGGGTATTCAACATTTAGGAAGGATAGGCAGAGACGAAAAGGAGGCGTGGTGGCATTGCTGGTTAAAGAGGAAATTAATGCAATAGTAAGGAAGGACATTAGCCTGGATGATGTGGAATTGGTATGGGTGAAGCTGCGGAATACCAAAGGGCAGAAAACGCTATTGGGAGTTGTGTACAGACCATCAAATAGTAGTAGTGAGGTTGGGGAAAGCATCAAACAAGAAATAAGGGATGTAATAAAGGTACAGCAGTTATGTGCAATAAAGGTACAGCAATAAAGGCGACTTTAATCTACATATTGATTGGGCTAACCAAACTGGTAGTAATGCGGTGGAGGAGCATTTCCTGCAGTGTATTAGGGATGGTTTTCTCGACCAATATGCCGAGTACCACAGAAGAGAGCTCTATCAGTTCCCTACAGACAGCTTCAGCTTTGCAGGGCCAGGCTGCCAAGAAGCCATGAGAACGAGTTTGGCTGTCCCATGTCCATCGTGGACTTGGAAGCCTTGAGAGAAAAGCCACTTTCATCCCAAGAGGCTCATAATATTTTGCAACAGCCCTATACATCTTGGACTCCAGATGCTCAGATAGCACATAGAAGAAATGTTAGAATAGGGCAGAGAAAAGCTTGCAAGGTCACAAGATGTGTTTACAGTAGCAATACCAAATATGTTTTTGTAGATATTTACAACAGATCACTGGACTATTTGACATAATGTTTTTACATAAGAACATAAGAACATAAGAAATAGGTACAGGAGTAGGCCATATGGCCCTTCTAGCCTGCTCCACCATTCAATAAGATTAAGGCTGATCTGATCATGGACTCAGCTCCACTTCCCCGCCTGCTCCCTATAACCCCTTATTTACTTATCGATTAATAAACTGTCTAGTCCTGTCTTAAATTTATTCAATGTCCCAGCTTCCACAGCTCTCTGAGGCAGTGAATTCCACAGACTTACAACCCTTTGAGAGAAGAAATTTATTCTCATCTCTGTTTTAAATGGGCGGCCCCTTATTCTAAGATCGTGCCCTCTACTTCTAGTCTCTCCCATAAGTGGAAATATCCTCTCTGCATCTCCCTTGTCAATCCTCCTCATAATCTTATACGTTTCGATAAGATCAGCTCTCATTCTTCTGAATTCCAATGAGTATAGGCCCAACCTACCCAACCTTTCCTAATATGTCAATCCCCTCATCCCCAGAATCAACCTAGTGAACCTTCTCTGAACTGCCTCCAAAGCAATTATATCCTTTCGTAAATATGGAAACCAAGACTGCACGCAGTATTCCAGGTGTGGTCTCACCAATACCTTATATAGCTGTAGTAAGACTTCCCTGCTTTTATACTCCATCCCATTTGAAATAAAAGCCAAAATACCATTGGCCTTCCTGATCACTTGCTGTACCTGCATACTATCCTTTTGCGTTTCATGCACAAGTATCCTCAGGTCCCGCTGTACTGCGGCACTTTGCAATCTTTCTTCATTTAAATAATAACTTGCTCTGATTTTTTCTGCCAAAGTGCATGACTTCACACTTTCCAACAATATACTCCATCTGCCAAATTTTTGCCCACTCACTTAGCCTGCCTATGTCCTTTTGCAGATTTTTTGTGTCCTCCTCACACATTGCTTTTCCTCCCATCTTTGTATCGTCAGCAAACTTGGCTATGTTACACTCAGTCCCTTCTTCCAAGTCGTTAATATAGATTGTAAATAGTTGGGGTCCCAGCACTGATCCCTGCGGCACCCCACTAGTTACTGGTTTCCAACCAGAGAATGAACCATTTATCCCGACTCTCTGTTCTCTCTCTGTTAGTTAGCCAATCCTCTATCCATGCTAATATATTACCCCCAACCCCGTGAACTTTTATCTTGTGCAGCAACCTTTTATGTAACACCTTGTCAAATGGAAGTCCATATACACCACATCCACTGGTTCCCCTTTATCCACCCTGTTCATTACATCCTCAAAGACCTCCATCAAGTTTCTCAAACATGACTTCCCCTACGTAAATCCATGTTGACTCTGCCTGACCAAATTTTGTTTTTCCGAATGTCCTGCTACTGCTTCTTTAATAATGAACTCCAACATTTTCCCAACCACAGATGTTAGGCTAACTGGTCTATAGTTTCCTGCTTTTTGTCTGCCTCCTTTTTTGAATAGGGGCGTTACATTTGCAGTTTTCCAATCTGCTGGGACCTCCCCAGAATCCAGGGAATTTTGGTAAGTTACAACCAATGCATCCACAATCCCTGCTGCTACTTCTCTTAAGACCCTAGGATGCAAGCCATCAGGTTCAGGGGATTTATCTGCCTTTAGTCTCATTATCTTACTGAGTACCACCTCCTTAGCGATTGAGGTCGTGTTAAGTTCCTCCCCCGCTATAGTCCCTAGACTATCCACTGTTGGAATATTGTTAGTGTCCTCTACCGTAAAGACTGATACAAAATATTTGTTCAGAGTTTCTGCCATATCCATGTTTCCCATTACTATTCCCCGGTCTCGTCCTCTAAGGGACCAACATTTACTTTAGCCACCCTTTTCCTTTTTATATACCTATGGGGAACAGGTAATGTGCTGATGTTGAGGCTCAGGATTAGGATCTAATAGGTAGCTGTGAGGAGCAAGGATTTTACTTAGGCCATAAAGTGGTTATTAAGAGGAGACAGATCTTTGATGGGCTGAGATATCCAAATTTTATTCTACTATTCAATCATGAAGGTGCACTGAAATAGTCTGCCTCTCAGTTGTCCAGCAATTGTTGCCACTGCACTTGCCCCTGTTCTTCTTGGGCGGGGTCTGTAGCATTAGTAGGGTCATCATCAGCCTCTCTGGCATCCTCTGGAACATCTCCCATTACTCCTTTGCTGATTGTGAAGTTGTAAAGCACATAACATGTTATCATAATCCATGAGACAGTGCTGGCCGCATACTTTAAGGCAACCTCATGTTCATCTAGACACCTGGACCTTCCTTTGAGCATCTCAATGGCTTGCTCAATTTTTAACCTTGTTTTCATGTGTGCTCCTCAGCAGCACTGGCATTCCTATGATGATATTGAGCATCCCTTGTTACCCAGCAGCCATTTTGTTCCTTGTTTCCTGCTGTTGAAATACAGCTGAAGTACTGGACTGATGAAGCATAAAAGTAATGCCTGTCATGACAAATGAGCTGCACATTTAGGCCTTTGAGTTTTGTGTAATATTGGGGTTTTCATTTGTGAGCAGCACCAGAGGCAGGTCAGGACCTTAAAAGAGCATGGAGGCATGCCACTACAAGACGCATGCTACTGGCTGCAGGAGGGCAACAGCTGTGAAGAGGGTGACTGGATTTGATGTCACCCAAATCCAGGTCGCTGATTGGAGCAAGGGCAAGTACAGGAGGAGCGGCGAGGTCAGGGCGAAGGAGTGGAGAGAGTTCGTAGTCTAATGTGGTGTGTAACTTGGAGGGGAACTTACAGTTGATAGTGGTTCCATGTGCCTGCTGCCCTTGTCCTTCTAGGTGGTAGAGGTCGCGGGCTTGGGAGGTGCTGTCGAAGAAACCGTGGCGAGTTGCTGCGATGCATCTTATAGATGGTACACACTGCAGCCACGGTATGCTGGTGGTAGAGGGAGTGAATGTTGCAGATGGTGGATAAGGTGCCAATCAAGCAGGTTGCATTTTCCTGGATGATGTCAAGCTTCTTGAGTGTTGTTGGAGCTGCACTCATCCCGGCAAGTGGAGAGTGTTCCATCACACTCTTGACTTGTGCCTTGTAGATGGTGGAAAGGCTTTGGGGAGTCAGGAGGTGAGACACTCACTGCAGAATACACAGCCTCTGACCTGCTCTTGTTGCCACAGTATTTATATGGCTGGCTCAGTTAATTTCCTGATCAATGGTGACCCCCAGGATGTTGATGTTGAGGGATTCGGTAATGGTAATGCTATTGAATATCAAGGGGAGTTGGTTAGACTCTCGCTTATTGTTGATGGCCATTGCATGGCACTTGTGTGGTGCGAATGTTACATGCCACTTATCAGCCCAAGCATGAATGTTGTCCAGGTCTTGCTGCATGTAGGCATGGACTGCTTCATTTTCTGAGGAGTTGTGAATGGATCTGAACACTATGCAATCATCAGCGAACATCCCCACTTGTGATCTTATGATGGAGGGAAGATAATTGATGAAGCAGTTGAACATGGTTGGGCCTAGGACACTGCGCTGATAAACTCCTGCAGCGATGTCCTGGGGCTGGGAAGATTAACCTCTAACAACTACAACTATCTTCCTTTGTGCTAGCTATGACTCCAGCCAGTGGAGAGTTTTCCCCCTGATTCCCATTGACTTCAATTTTATTATTGCTCCTTGATGCCACACTCAAATGCTGCCTTAATGTCAAGGACAGTCACTCTCACCTCACCTCTGGAATTCAGCTCTTTGTCCATGTTTGGACCAAGGCTGTAAGGAGGTCTGGAGCCAAGTGGTCCTGGCGGAACCCAAACTGAGCATCAGTGAGCAGGTTATTGGTGAGTAAGTGCCTCTTGATAGCACTGTCAATGACACCTTCCATCACTTTTCTGATGATTGAGTGCAGACTGATGGGACGGTAATTGGCCGGATTGGAGTTGTCCTGCTTTTTGTGGACGGGACATACCTGGGCAGTTTTCCACGTAGTCAGTTAGATGCCTGTATTGTAGCTGTACTGGAACAGCTTGGCTTCAGGCGCGGCTACTCTATGTAAACTTGAGCTCTCCAAAATTCAGCTGCCCTTGTCCTAACTTGCACCAAGTCCTGTTCTCCCATCACCTCTGTGCTCACTGACCTACATTGGTTCCCGATTAAGCAATGCCTCAATTTCAAAATTCTCATCCTTGTTTTCAAATCCCTTCATGGCCTCGCCCCTTTCCTATCTCTGTAATCTCCTCTAGCCCCCAACCCCCCGAGATATCTATGCTCCTTTATTTCTGCCCTCTTGAGCATCCCTGATTAGAATCACTGAATCGCTCAACATAATCGCTTAATCTGTGGCCATCCCTTCAGTTGCCTTCGCCCTAAGCTCTGGAACTCCCTACCTCAACCTCTCTGCTCTCTACCTCTGTTTCCTCCTTTAAGACACTCCTTAAAACTTATCTTTTTCACCAAGCTTTTGATCATCTGCCCTAATTTCTCCTTATGTAGCTCGGTGTCAAAAGTTTGTCTTATAATGCTCCTGTGAAGCACCTTGGGATGTTTTATTATTTTAAAGGCACTATGTAAATACAAGTTATTGTTGTTTTGAAAGTCCATATACACAACATCAACTGCACTGCCATCATCCCCTCTCTGTTACCTCATCAAAAAACCCAATCTAGTTCATCAAACACAACATGCCCTTAACAATCCATGCTGGCTCTTTTTTATTAGTCCAAGTTTGACCAAGTGGCAACTACTTTTCTCCCAGATTATTGTTTCTAAAAGTTTTACCATCAATAACGTTGAAGTGACTGGCCTGTAATTGTCAGGTTTATCCTTCTCCCCATTTTTGAACAAGAGTGTAACATTTGCAATCCTTCTGTCCTTCGACACCACCCCTATACCTAGCGAGGATTGGAAGATTGTGGACAGCAGCCCCGTAATTTTTATCCTTATTTCCCTCAGCAATTTAAGATGCATCCCATCCGGATGAGTGACTTATCCATTTTAAATACCACCAGCCTTTCTAGTACCTTCTCTTTATCTATTTTTTTTTATCTCTTCCAGTATTCCACAATCTCTTTATTGTCTCTGTAAGCACTCTAGTAATGACTCCACGAGGCAAGGTATTGTACTTGAATTGTGGTGACCTTAGTCCATTTATTACAGCTCCCTGAGTGAGGGTACAGCATGGTGAGTTCCCTTTTATACCTGGTTACTTGTTGTGTACAGGTGACCCCTAGGTCTCCACCAGTTGTACCCTCTGGTGGTACACGCATAGTGTATACAGTGTGAAGGTACATCCAGTAGTCTTATGTAACTGTGCATTGAGTGGAGAAACTTGACCAGTACTTTGTGGCCAACGAGCTGGAAGGGGACGAGAACATTGCCAAACAAAGTGCGATCCTCCTAACTGTCTGTGGGGCAAGAACCTATGGCCTCATGAAGAATCTCCTAGTTCCGGCAAAATCAACAGTTATGAAGAATTGTGTACGCTGGTCCGGGAGCACCTAAATCCTAAGGAAAGCTTTTTGATGGCGAGATATCGGTTTTACACGTGTCAACGAGCGGAGGGCCAGGAAGTGGCGAGTTATGTCACCGAACTAAGGTACCTTGTAGGACATTGTGAGTTTGAGGGATTCCTAGAACAAATGCTTCGAGACATTTTTGGACTGGGCATTGGCCATGAAATAATCTTTCGCAAACTGTTGACTGTTGAATCTCCGAATCTAAGTAAAGCCATAACAATAGCCCAGGCATTTATGTCCACCAGCGACAATACCAAACAGATTTCGCAGAGTAAAGAAGTTTCGGCCAGTACTGTGCACAAAGTAACATTGTTTTCGAGCAGAAATATACATGGCAGAATGTACACGCCGGCTGCTGCTGCCCGACCTCAGATGACCAACAGTCTGCCATCAATCTTTAATGCGAGGCAGTTAACACCTTGTTGGCGCTGTGGAGGTGATCATCGGCCCCAGCAGTGCCGCTTCAAGCACTATGCATGCAACGGTTGCAGAACAATGGGACACCTCCAGCGAATATGCAGGCCACCTGCAAATAATGCAAACCCTGCAACCCACCATGTTGCAGAGGATGATCGATCTACTGTGGATCAGGCTGAATTGGAGACTCGTACAGAGGAAGCAGAAGTGTACGGGGTACACACATTCACCAGAATATGGCCACCAATAATGTTGAAAGTTGAACTGAGCGGAATTACAGTATCTATGGAACTGGACATGGGTGCGAGTCAGTCCATAATGAGTAACAAGGCCTTCGACAGGCTGTGAGGCAAAAAGGCACACAGGCCCAAGCTCAGCCCCATTCACACCAAACTAAGGACTTACACCAAGGCACTAATCCCTGTAATTGTCATGCAGAAGTCACCGTCGCCTATGATGGAGCAGTACACGGACTCCTGCTGTAGATTGTGCCAGGGGATGCCCCTACATTGTTTGGCAGAAGCTGGCTGGGAAAAATCCGCTGGAACTCGGACGATATCCGAGCGCTTTCGTCTGTCGACGACGCCTCATGTGCCCAGGTTCTGAGCAGGTTTCGATTGTTGTTCGAGCCAGGCATTGGAAGCTGCTCGGGGGTGAAAGTGCAGATCCATTTGGTTCCTGGTACGCGACCCATCCACCACAAGGCACGGGAGATACGATATATGATGCATGAGAAAGTGGAAATTGAGCTGGACAGGCTGCAGTGAGAAGGAATCATCGCGCCGGTAGAATTCAACGAGTGGGCTAGTCCGATTGTCCCGGTAATTAAAGGTGACGGCACGGTCAGAATTTGTGGGGACTATAAAATAACGATTAACCGTTTCTCGCTACAGGACCAGTACCCGCTACCCAAGACAGATGACCTATTTGCGACCCTGGCTGGAGGGAAGACATTCACCAAGCGGAACCTGACCTCGGCCTACCTGAGGCAGGAGTTAGAGGAGTCTTCGAAAGGCCTCACCTGCATCAACACGAACAAAGATCTTTTCATCTATAACAGATGCCCGTTCGGGATTCTGTCGGCATCGGCAATCTTCCAACGGAACATGGAGAGCCTGCTAAAGTTGGCGCCTCGCACCGTGGTTTTCCAGGACGATATACTGGTTACATGTCGGGACACCATTGAGCACTTGAAGGACCTGGAAGAGGTTCTTAGTCGGTTGGATCGCGTGGGACTCAGGTTGAAACGCTCGAAGTATGTTTTCTTGGCACAGGAGGTCGAGTTCCTGAGAAGAAAAATCGCAGTAGATGGCATCAGACCCCCTGATGCCAAGACGGAGGCCATCAAGAACATGCCAAGACCACAGAACGTGACGGAGCTGCAGTCGTTCCTGGGACTCCTTAACTATTTTGGTAATTTCCTACCTGGGTTAAGCACCCTGCTAGAACCCCTACATGCGCTACTGCGCAAGGGAGACGACTGGGTATGGGGGAATTTACAAGAGGCTGCCTTTAAGAAAGCCAGAAATCTGTGTGTTCAAACAAACTGCTTGTCCTGTATGACCCTTGTAAAAGATTAGTGCTAGCTTGCGATTCGTCGTCATACGGGGTCGGGTGTGTGTTACAACAGGCTAAAGAATCTGGGATTTCGCTTATGGATCCAGGAGTTGTCCAAGGCCGAAAGGGCCTACAGCATGATTGAAAAAGAGGCTCTGGCGTGCATTTATGGGGTCAAGAAAATGCACTTATTTGGCCTCAAGTTTGAGCTTGAAACTGACCACAAGCCGCTCATATTGCTGTTCTCTGAGAGCAAAGGTATTAATACCAATGCCTCTGCCCATTTCCAAAGATGGGCGCTCACACTGTCGGCATACAACTATGTAATCCGCCACAGACCGGGCACAGAGAACTGCGCAGGTGCTCTCAGTCGGTTACCATTGCCCACCACAGGGGTGGAAATGTCACAGCCAGCGGACTTGCTCATGGTAATGGATGCATTCGAAAACGAAAAGGCCCCTGTTACAGCATGCCAGATCAGGATCTGGACCAGCCAGGATCCTTTACTGTCCTTGGTAAAAAACTGTGTCCTCCATGGGAGCTGGTCCAGTGTCCCAGCAGAGATGCAGGAGGCGATTAAACCGTTCCACAGGCGCAAAGACAAAATGTCGCTGCAGGCAGACTGTCTGTTGTGGGGCAATCTCGTGGTCTTGCCCAAGAAAGGCAGAGATGCGTGCATTTGTGAACTGCACAGCACCCACCCAGGCATTGTAATGATGAAAGCCATCGCCAGATCCCATGTGTGATGGCTTGGCATCGACTCAGATTTAGAGTCATACATGTGCCAGTGCAACACTTGCTCTCAGCTGAGCAATGCACCCAGAGAGGCACCGCTACGTTTGTGGTCGTGGCCATCCAAACCGTGGTCGAGGATCCTTGTGGACTATGCGGGCCCATTTCTTGGCAAAATGTTTTTGGTTGTCGTGGACGCTTCCTCAACATGAATTGAATGTGTAATAATGTCTGTAAGCACGTCCTCGGCCACTATTGAAATCCTACGAACCATGTTTGCCACGCACGGCCTGCCTGATGTCCTAGTCAGCGACAATGGGCCATGTTTCACCAGTGCTGAATTCAAGGAATTCATGACCCGCATGGGATCAAGCACGTCACATCTGCCCCGTTCAAGCCCAACGGCCAGGCAGAACGGGCAGTTCAGACCATCAAGCAAAGCCTGAACCGCATGTCCGAAGGCTCCCTGCAGACCCGACTATCCCAAATGCTGCTCAGCTACCGCATCAGACCCCACTCACTCACCGGGGTTCCCCCCAGCTGAGCTGCTCATGAAAAGGGCGCTCAAAACAAGGCTCTTCCTTGTACACCCTGATCTCCATGGTAACGGGTAGGACAGGCGGCATCAACAAAGTGTGTACCATGACCGCGCAAATTTGTCACGCGATACTGAGATCAATGATCCTGTGTTTGTACTCAATTATGGACATGGTCCAAAATGGCTCACTGGCACAGTCATAGCCAAAGAGGGGAATAGGGTGTTTCAGGTCAAATTGGCCAATGGGCTAACATGCAGAAAATACTTGGACCAAATCAAATTGCGGTTTACCAACAGCTATGAACAACCCGAAGAAGACACCACCAACTTTGACCCTCCAACACACACACAAATGGCAACTGACATCATGGTTGATCATGAAGCAGAACTCACCATCCCCAGCAGCCCGGCAACGGCGGCTGCCCAGCAGCCCAGTGAAGAACTAACCAACTCACCCATACCTGCATTTGTACCGAGACGATCGACAAGGGAGCGAAAAGCCCCAGATCATCTCACCTTGTAAATAAGTGTACTATTGACTTCACGGGGGAGTGATGTTATGTATTTAACCCCTTGTAACCTGTCTTACACAACCATCAGAGGGCCTATCTGTTGGAGTCCCAAGGGATTCCAGCATCCCTTGGGAGCACGGTATATAAGCAGGCCACTCACGAGGTACCTGCACTCTGGAGTCTTATTAAAGGAGCTAAGGTCACACTTGCTCATTGTACACAGTACTCAGTTTCATCCTTTATTTTGAATGTATCACCTTTGCAGTCCGCTGATCGCTGGCTCTGCAGCTGGTATGCTCCCTCTGTGTGTGGCCACACTCCCTGGGGCATCACGTTGGTCCCGGAGGCATAGGCTACATGATTGGGTAGCCCGCTGGAACTGGGTGCTTCCAACGGGAGGTTGCCCTTGGTTTTGTCGGCATGCATGTAGAACCCGGCATCGCACATCATCAGTTCATTTACTCTCACAATATATTGGCCTGACCGCAATCATCCGACATCATGGTTAGTTACATTTACATACTTGAATTTGTCAATTACATCTCTTACATATGTATCACTGGCATCGCTGTATAAAGAGTGGAACTGTCCCTTTAATTGTGATGGATTGCCGGTCTCCTTTAAGAGGGCCTTGCAATCTTTACCCCAATCTGGTTCGCTGATCAGCATCACGTGTTGCTCCATCAATGCTACCCCTCGTGGTCTGGCCGCCGCCATCTTTACTTCAGGCACTTCACCTCGTGGTTTGGGCGCCATCTTCTTTCTCTCCACGAGGTAGGCTGTGGTGAATCTTTTCTCCCCAGGTTCTGCCATGGAAGCAGGAAGTTGCCTTCTGCACCGATTTTCTTCCTTTGGAGTCCTGCCACTGGAGCCTGGAAGGTGAGGTCTGGTCGTTTCGGCTGGATCATCTCACCATTGGGTTGAGTGGTCTGTGTCATCTCCATGCAGTCGAGTTGAGCGACTGGTTTTTCGGGTGCCTTTGGGGCCACGGAGGGCATTGATCGGCAGAGGCTGGAGGTTTTCCCAGCTCCAACGGATCTTTTTCATCCATCTTCTTCCTATTAGCATTGGACCATCACCAGCAACGATCCACGAAGGTAACTTGTGCATCACGCCATCATGGGACACCTGGACATCCACGCTGCCAACGACTGGGATGGTGTCGTTTGTGTAGGTGAGCAGCTTCACTTGGATCGGGATCATTTTAGGTCATTCAACTGGATTGTCTCAGAGTTTCTCAAAGGCCATCTGATTCATCAGTGACTGGCTCGCCCCTGTGTCCACCTCCATCATGACTGGAACATCGTTGATTTCGACTTCCATTTTCAACGGGGAACTCTCGGTGCTGCAGGTAAACACTCCTTACACCTCATCGTGGGGCTGAGCTGCCTCATGGACTCTCTCTTCATCGTCGCTGGAGTCCGGATGATCGACCAACTCTTCATCGACTTGGTGAGTCCAATTTCTCTTGCACATTCACTGGAGGTGGCCCTTCGTGTTACAGCCTTTGCATGTATAGTCTTTACAGCGGCACTGGTGGGCCCTGTGATTTCCTCCACAGTGCCAGCATGGGGTTAGCCGGTTGGCCCTATGTGGCAGACTCAGGTTTGTGGGACTCAGGGTTCTGTGCTCTCTTCCCTGAGAGAAATTGCTTGCAGCAGCTTTGCCTCTAAAAGGCGCTAGACGGTTCACAGTACTTGCCGGGTTAGAGTCTGGGGGTGAGACATCTGCTTGGAATCGCAGACCGAGACCATGAACGCCTGGCTCACATTAATTGCCTTCTGCAGGGTGACCGTGGTATCCGCAGAGAGCAGCTTGTGGAGAAGGCCCTCGTGGCTGATTCCAATTACAAAGATGTCCCGCAGCGCTTTGGTGAGGTGGTCACCAAAATTAAACAGTGCAGCCAATCGTCTGAGGTCTGCAGCATATTTTGTGATTTCTTGGCCTTCGGGCCTCCAGTGGGTGTAGAACCGGTGTCTGGCTCTGAGGATGCTCTCTTTAGGTTTGAGTTGTTCCTGTATCATTGTTACGAGCTCCGCATATGTTTTGGTTGTTGTCTTCACTGGGGCTAGCAAATCCCTAACAAGACCATAGACGGTGGGCCCATAACTGCTGAGCAGGATAGCTCGGCACTTATCAGTCAGCGAGGTCGGTGTGTCTCCCGCCAGGTCGTTTGCAATGAAAAAGTGTTCGAGCCTTTCCACAAAGGCCTTCCAGTCTTCCCCATCGGCGAATTGTTGAAACATGCCGAGGTTTGCCAGTTTCGCGTGTAAATTCATAATCTCATCGCCAGTTATTGTGTCTGTAAGCACTCTAGTAATGACTCCACGAGGCAAGGTATTGTACTTGAACTGTGGTGACCTTAGTCCATTTATTGCAGCTCCTGAGTGAGGGTACAGTATAGTGAGCTCTCTTTTATACCTGGTTACCTGCAGTGTACAGGTGATCCCTAGGTCTCCACCAGTTGCACCCTCTGGTGGTACAAGCACAGTGTATACAGTGTGAAGGTACATCCAGTAGTCTTACGTAACTGTACATTGAATGTACAAGGAGTATACTTATATTATACAAACACAACAGTCTTTGTTTACCATAGCTTTGGCAAAGTCCTCTCCCTTGGTAAACACCAATACAAAATTGTCATTTAGCCATGCCTTCTGCCTCCAGCAATAGATCCCCATTTATGACCCTAATGAGCCCCACTGCTCCTGTAATAACCCTTTTCCTGTTAATATGCTTATAGGAGGCCTTTGGATTCCTTTTTATGTTAGCTGCCAATCTATTCTCGTACTTGCCCCTCTTAATTCCTTTTTCACTGCTCCTTGTTACCTTTTATATTTAACCTGATTCTCCCTTGTATTATCAATACTCTCTAACTTCTTCATCCTCCAGCAAGCTCTGGCTTTGGTTGCCCTCCTTTCCCCCCTTTTAGGAATATACCAAGACAACACTTAAGTGAAATCCTGGCATAAACCTGTTAGCAGTCAACCTCTTTCCTTCTCTGGTTCACAAGAACACATTTCGAGTAAGCACAAGACGTCATAGTGGAGTATACGGAACAGACTTTATTTATACACAGTAAAAGGTGATCAGTCTTTAACTGCATATAGAGAGTGACTTTTTCCAGTTTCTGTGGGGGTGAAATTGGGGAGTGTCCCATTTGGGGCGTTAACTTTTAAAAGTTTGAAAAATTAGTGCCAGGCGCTAATGATTTCAAACTTTTAAAAAAATTGGCGTTTGCGCTCCAAAAAGGAAGTGGAGGACTAAATTGAACTTTCCACTTCCTTCCTGGAGTGCAATCAGCAGCAAGCAGGTGAATGGAGCAGCTTTGCACACTGGGCTGTGCAGTGCTGTCGCATTGAAAAGCTCCTTCCCTTCCTTAAAGGGAAGGGCTATCGCTGCAGTATCTGAAAATAGACAAAAACTTAACTTCTCCACGACGACAGCCACGATTCTGCCTAATCAGCTCAGCATGGAAACAGAGTGCCGGGCTGATTGATTGTGGGCAGGAACCCACAAAAAAACCTGCAAGATAGAAGGATTACCCTCAAAGTGGCCAGCCGCCCGATGCACGCTTCCTGCAGCTATCGGTGTTTTCGCCGATGTTGCAGGGGGCAGAACGCAATTTCGGGTCCGGGGCGATGCGCACGGCGATGGCATCACGATCTCCGAGCGCTAACGGGAGACGCAAATGAGCCCAATTTCGCCCTCCATAACTTTTTGAGCACACTCTGACATGCTATTCAAAACCATAATCCTTTACACAACTTGGGCTAGATTTGGGGCTTTTGCGGTTCGGGTCATTAAATCGCAGCAGGGCGTTAAAGATAGCGCCTGAAAATTGTTAGCACCCTTGACTGCAAGTTTCGGCAAAATATAAGTTAGAGGAGCGTTGGCGTTAACTCAGGCATTACACAACAGACTTTGTGTGCCTGAGCCGAAACTTGCGGTGGTAAAGAAGTTTCATTGTTGTTTAGTGCCCTGCAGCCTAACATTGTATATTGTATGGTTGTATTTTGATGGGGGGATCAAAGTTTTTGTTACTTTGTTGCAGTAAAATATATAAATCATCATTTGCCATTGGTGTCTTGTGCATCATTCCAATGTTCACCGGAGATATGCCTTTATGGGGGCACAAAGCATCTCCAATATTAGCTCCATCTCTCAGTTTCCTCCATTTAGGAGAGCCAATCCATTACGAGTTAGCGACGTGTGACTCTTGGGCCGGCAGCATCTCCACGCTGCCTCCCCCGTGGATGGTGTGGCTGTCCAATCAATGCCTCGTCAGACCCCTCTTTGTCGTTGTCCTCCTCCTGGGATGGGCCTACAATCCCCACTGGCAATCCCTGGCCCTTCATGATGGCCAAGTTGTGCAGCATGCAGCCCACCACAACCTGCGATGTAGGATCCTCATCCCTTCATTTTAAAATGCTACCAATACCATGTGCTGCATCTTGGAATGCCTGTTTTTTTCAGGCGTTTCCTGGGGCGGGCGTTAAATGAGGTCCATCCGGGGCGCTAGCACAGCATTGCACGACGATTGACGTCATGATCTCAGTCAAAATGGACAGCGAGGCGGTAAGATTTTGCGGAGGCACTAACCAGTAGCCGAATCTACAGGCCAGGCGGTAAATCCTGGATGTCTGCCATTATGCCCAAAACAGCATTTAAGGCCCCGCTGGGGCATTAAGCGAGGCGCAAATAACTTGACTTGAGCAAAGGAAAATGTCATAGATATGATTGTATGACCTATCTATTACAAAACAGACTATTCATGTAAATAGTTTTCAGTTGTTTATTTCAAAACCACTTCCCTCGAACAAGTTTTTCTGACCTAACATTATTTCCTTACACAATCGAACCCAAGATGGGCAGAAGAAATGTTTCAAGGACACCCTCAAAGCCTCCTCGATAAAAGGCAACATCCCCAACTTGGCCAAAGACCGCCCTAGGTGGAGGAGGGGCATCCAGGAGGGCACTGAGCACCTCGAGTCTCGTCGCCGAGAGCATACAGAAAGCAGGCACAGGCAGCGGAAGGAGCGTGTGGCAAACCAGTCCCACCCACCCTTTCCTTCAACAACTGTCTGTCCCACCTGTGACAGAGACTGTGGTTCCCATATTGGACTGTTCAGTCACCTAAGAACTCACTCGATCTCGAGGGACTGCCTATGATGACACAAGCACTTTACATATCAGAAGACAAGCCATGCTGCCCCCTCACCACACTTCAAAGTCATCGGGCTGGATTTTCGGCTTTTTGCGTTTCCGCCAGTTTCTGGGCACAATTTGCAGTGGAGTGAAAAATTTAGTGCCGGGATAACATTAGTGCCAGAGTGAGAAACTTTCGGTGAATGAAAGTTCACGAAGAGCGTTAGCGTTAACTTCAGTGTTGCACCACAGACTTTGTGCGCTGGAGCCAAAAGTTCTGGTGTTGGCGCAATCTGCCGTTTTGTGCATGCACTTTCTTTCCCCAAATTTCTGGTCTCCTGTTGCAAACGCTAATGCAGGGCGCGGCCACATCCTTGCCGCGCATGTGCAGTACAACCGGGGCTGAATCAGCCATTTCAGATTTTGAATTTGCTGATGGAGGAGGACGATTGCAGACAGTGTGCCAGGTGCTTCAGCCATGAGGCTAATGAAGCTCTAGTGGGGGCTGTAGAATGGAGATGGCAGGAGTGGCATCTTTGGGGTAGTTCTAAACCACTGCTCTCCATATTCAAGAGAATTTGGAGAGAAATAGCTGAGGAGGTCTCTGCCTCAGAAACTGTGGTCAGGCCTGGCACATAGTGCCGGAAAAAAATTAACAATCTCACCAGGGTCGTCACAGTGAGTACCATGTTAATTAATGCACTCCGTCATTACTTCAAGGATAAATCTGACACACTATTTCTTCTCAATCAGTTGGTGCCTCTGTGGCTTGCCTCCTAAAATGCATGACACATAGGTAGGCTTAGTTCAGCACCCTATTTGCCATGAATGATCTTTACACATTATTAAGATTGCTTTCTGTGATCTCAGAAGATGGCTTCCCATTTCGCTGTCCTCCTGATGAACCACGTGCAACTTCCATGGCCACTAAACAGAGGTCTCTGTTATATTCAGACAGTATGGTATAAGTGCTTTGGTGGCTATCTGTGCTACAAGATCAGATTGACCCCCTTTGTAAACATTCCCATTTTCATCTTTGCAGGCAAAGAAGTCTCATAATTGCCGCGAGCAGGTGCGGACAGGCGGCGGTCCGCCTCAGATCCTGCCACTCACTGACATTAAGGGCAGAGTGGGAGGCCTCATCGGTGTCACAGGTCGGGCAGCTGCCATTGGGGGGCACTGAACCCTGCTTGGATATTGAGGATAAGTCCTGTTGGGGCAATGTCCTGCAGTGTCTCTGAAGTAGGGTGGGGGCATTGTCCTGCACACATCCTGGGCTGGGTTGGGGCAATGACATGCAGTGTCTGTGGACTAGTTATAATGGAGCAGTGGCGGACCTTCAAATGAGCCTGTGCTTTGCGACCTTCCTCATGACACTCTGCCCCCTTGTCATGTATGCACATGCTGTTTGTAACCACCAGACGGTGTCATTGTTGGAAGCCACTGAGCAGTACGCACATGGTGCTGCTCTGGTATAAAAGGCCAGCCATTTTGTGAGTCAGGCTCTTTGGGCTGTAATAAAGCAGAGCCAAGGGTGTACCTTGTTTAGTTAAACAGTACTCAGTTTGTACCTTTATTGCATACATAACATTTGGCAACGAGAATACAAGAACGTTTGTTTGCAAAATGAGCATGATTGGGTTTGTAGAGCGATTCGTGGAGGGAGAAGATTGGGAAGGCTTTGTGAGCTGTTTGAACCAGTACTTCGTGGCCAACAAAATGAAGGGGGTCGGCGATGCAGATCGGCACTGGGCCGTGTTCCTCACTGTGTGCGGTTCAAAGATCTACAGTCTGATAAAGAATCTACTCATGCCGAGTGATCCAACAGAGAAAACGTACGAGGAGTTGTGTACATTGGTACAGAAGCAGCTCAAGTCAGACAATGGCGTCATCATCTCGAGATACAGGTTTTATACACACGTTCTATCGGAGGGCCAGAATCCGGCAGAATTTGTTGCCGACCTGAGACGTCTTGCGAGACCGTGCAAGTTCAGGACGGTGTTGGCAGACATGCTGCGGGACTTCTTCATTATCGGTATCAACCACGAGGTGATCCTGCGCAAACTTCTGGCAGTGGAGGAGTTGAATTTAAAAAGCGCCATCCAGATCGCTCAATCATGTATAACAATGGACAGGAGTGTAAAGCAAATATCGGTGAAGAACCAAACCTCGGCAAGTACTGTAAATGCGATTGATTCAGCGTTCGGCAGAGTGGTACATCGCAGGGCCTATCCAGCTACATTCACGAATGATTCGGCGTTCGGCAGAGCAGCATATAGCAGGTCCTATCCGGCTGTGCTCGCGAAACCTGTGGCTGCCCAAAGTCCACCAGTGGGAATGTATCCGACTTCTCTGTGTTGGCGTTGTGGGGGAAATCATCGGCACCAGCAGTGCCGATTTAAGCAATATAGTTGCAAAGGCTGTCTGAGAGTGGGGCATCTCCAGCGCAAGTGTCCGGTGATGAGCAAGCGAGATGTGACACACCACATGGAGGATGAGAGTCAGACTAGCGCAGATCCAGATACGCAATCCAAGATGCCAGAGGAGGAAGTGTATGGACTGTACTCTTTCATAACCAAGAGTAAACCAATATTGACTAATATGAAGTTTAACAGGATACTAGTATCGATGGAACTTGTAGTGTATGAATAAAGAGTCTGACCAGATACTGTGAGCTCGAAGTAAAGTGTGACCTTAGTCTTTTATTGCAGGTCTCCAGAGTGCCTCTCCAGCAAATGAGGCCTCCATAAGTACAGGTGCTCCCAAGGGATTGTGGGATCCCTTCGGACTCCAGGGGATGAGCCCTCTGGTGGTTAAACAAGGTATTTACAGGATTACATATATAACAACACCCCCCCCCACCCCCCACCCCCCAAGTCAAAAGTGTAACTCTTTACAAGGTGAGTCAATCTGGAACCTTTCTTTCCCTGGTTGATCATCTCAGTGCAAATGCTGGTTTTGGTGAGTCGTTTGTTGGACCCTCGCTGGGCTACTGTGCAGCTGGCCTTGCTGGGCTGCCTAGTGTGGTGAGTGCAGCTGGGCTGCTGCAAGTGATGGGTTCTGCTTCATGGTCAACTGCTGTGTCGGTTGCCACTGCTGTGTGTGTTGGGGGAGTCAAAAAAGGCAGGGTCTAATGTGGATTGCTCTGGATAGTCCGTGAATCTGAGTTTGGTTTGGTCCAAGTGTTTCCTGTAGATGAGTCCATTTGAAAGTTTGACCCAAAACACCCTGCTCCTCTCTTTGTCCACGACAGTGCCGGGAAGTCACTTGGGACCTTGTCCATAGTTCAACACAAATACAGGATCATTAATCTCAATTTTGTGTGACACATTTGCACTATCATGATGTGTACTTTGTTGAAGCCGCCTGCTCTCTACCTGTTCGTGTAGATCAGGGAGGACTAACGAGAGCCTTGTCTTAGATATTCTTTTCATAAGAAGTTCAGCAGGTGGAATCCCAGTGAGCGAGTAGGGTCTCGTGCAGTAAGTAAGCAGGACTTGGGATAGGCGAGTCTGCAGTGAGCCTTCAGTTACCCTGTTCTAGCTCTGCTTGATTGTTTGCACTGCTCTCTGCCTGACCATTGGATGCTGGTTTGAACGGGGCAGATGGGACATGTTTGATCCCATTGCGGGTTATGAACTCTTTAAACTCGGCACTGGTGAAACACAGCCCGTTGTCTCTCACAAGGACATCAGGCAGGCCGTGCATGGCAAACATGGCCCGCAGGCTCTGAGTGATGGCAGCGGACGTGCTTGCCGACATTATCTCACATTCAATCCATTTGGAGTACGCATCTACAACCACTAGAAACATTTTTCCCAAGAACGGGCCTGCATAGTCGACATGGACCCTAGACCACGGTTTGGAGGGCCAAGCCCATAAACTTAGTGGCGCCTCCCCGGGTGCATTGCTTAACTGTGAACATGTGTTACATTTGTGCAGGCAGGACTCTAAATCTGCATCGATACCGGCCACCACACGTGGGATCTGGCTATCGCTTTCATCGTTACAATGCCTGGGTGGGTACTGTGGAGATCACTAATGAAAGTGGTCCCTGCCCTTTTTTGGTACTATTAACCGATTACCCCATAGAAGGCAGTCTGCCTGTATAGACATTTCATCTTTGCGCCGCTGGTACGGCTTTATTTCTTCCGGCATTTCTAATGAGACACTGGACCAGCTCCTGTGAAGCACACAGTTTTTTTACTAAGGACAGTAAGGGGTCCTGGCTCGTCCAGGTTCTAATCTGTCGGGCGCTAACAGGTGATTGCTTACTCTCGAATGCTTCCATTACCATAACTAAATCTGCGGGCTGTGCCATTTCAACCCCCGTGGTGGGCAATGGCAGCCTACTGAGAGCATCGGCGCAGATTTCTGTGTCTGGCCTGTGGTGGATGGCGTAGTTGTATGCGGACAACGTGAGCGCCCATCTCTGGATGCGGGCTGATGCATTCGTATTTATCCCATTATTTTCAGAAAAGAGGGATATCAGTGGCTTATGGTCAGTTTACAATTCAAATTTGAGCCCAAACAGACATTGATGCATTTTCTTTGCCCCATAAACACACGCTAACATTTCTTTTTCAATCATGCTGCAGGCCCTCTCAGCCTTAGACAGACTTATGCATGCATAAGCAACCAGTTGAAATTTCACAGATTCATTAGCTTGTTGCAATACACACCCGACACCGTATGATGAACACATCACATCCTAGTAACAAATGCTTACATGGATCATACAACACAAGCAATTTGTTTGAGCATAACAGTTTTCTAGCTTTTACTAAGGCATTTTCTTGGCTTTTACTCCATACCCATCCTTCTCCTTTACGCTATTAGACGTGCGGTGGTTCTAACAGTGTACTGAGACCCGGTAAGAAGTTACCAAAGTAGTTCAGGTGTCCTAGAAATGACCGCAGCTCCATCACATTCTGTGGCCTCAGTGCATTCTCGATTGCCTCGGTCTTTGAATCGGTGGGCCTGATGCCATCCACCGCGATTCTTCTCACCAGGAAGTCCACTTCAGGCGGCAGGAAAACGCACTTCAAGCATTTTAACCTGAGCCACATGCGATTAAGCCGACTAAGAAACTCCTCCAGGTTCTGCAGATGCTCGACTGTGTCCCGACCTGTAACCAAGATGTCGTCCTGGAAGACCACAGTGCATGGCACCAAATTCAGTTAGCTTCCCATGTTTCTCTGGAATATCGCCGCAGCTGATCGAATCCTGAACGGGCATCTGTTGTAAATGAAGAGACCTTTGGGCGTGTTGATGCAGGTGAGGCCTTTCAATGATTCCTCCAGCTCCTGCGTCATGTATGCTGAGGTCAAGTCCAGCTTCCTGAACGTCTTTCCTCCCGCCAGTGATGCAAAACTGCGTTTGGTAGTGGGTATTGATCCTGCAGGGAGAAACGATTGATAGTTACTTTGTAATCACCACAGATTCTGATGGTGCCGTCTCCCTTGAGGACTGGAACAATCGGACTGGCCCACTTATTGAATTCGATCGGTGAGATGATGCCCTCTCGTTGCAGCCTGTCCAGCTCGATCTCCACCCTCTCTCATCATGTACGGTACTGCTCTCGGCTTGTGATGGATGGGTCACGCCCCCGGAATTAGGTGGATCTGCACTTTTGCTCCTTGGAACTTCATGATGCCTGGTTCGAACAGCGAGGGGAACTTGTTTAGGACCTGGGCACATGAAGTGTAGTCGACGGGCGATAGCGCTCGGACGTCATCCCAGTTCCAGCGTTTCTTCCCCAGCCAGTTCCTGCCGAACAGCGTGGGACTATCACCCGGTACCACCCAGAGTGGTAACTTATGCACCGCTCCATCGTAGGAGACCTTTGCAGCAGCACTGCCGATTACGGGAATCAGTTCCTTTGTGTAAGTTCTCAGTTTAGTGCGAATGGGAGTCAGGACTGGCCTCAAGGCCTTGCTGCACCACAATTTATCAAAAGTCATTTTGCTCATAATGGACTGGCTCATGCCCTTGTCCAGCTCCATTGACACCGGGAGTCCATTTAATTCAATCTTCAGCATTATCGGGAGACACTTTGTGGTAAATGTGTGCACACGATATACCTCTGCCTCCTTGGTCTGAGGCTCTGGTTCGTCGTGATCCGCCGTGGATCTGTCCTCCTCTGCAACATGGTGGTTTGCAGGGTTAGCATGGTTTGCAGCTCGCCTGCACATACATTGGAGATGTCCCATTGTTCCACAGCCCTTGCAAATGTAACCTTTGAAGCAGCACGAATGGAAATGATGATCACCCCCGCAGCGTCAACAAGGTGTTAATGGCTTAGCATTCATCACCCTTGATGGTTGACTTTGTGACATTTGCGGACGTGCAGCTGCAGGCATGTGAGGCCTGCCCTGTATGTTATGATTAGAAAACAACATTACTTTTTCACAGTACTTGTAGCAGCACTCGTGTGCTGAGAGAATTGCTTCGTATTGGCACTGGTGGCGATGAACGCCTGGGCTATCGCTATATCTTTACTCAAGGTTGGGGTCTCTACAGTCAAAAGTTTGCAAAGTATTACTTCATGGCCAATGCTAAATGCAAAGACGTCCCTAAGCATGTGCTCCAAATGTCCTTCAAATTCGCAATGTCTTGCAGGCGTCTTAGCTCGGCGACATAGTTCGCCACTTCCTGGCCTTCAGACCTCTTGCATGTGTAGAACCGGTGCCTCGCCATCAGAACGCTTTCCTTCAGCTTTAGGTGCTCCCAGACCAGTGTGCACAAATCATCATACAATTTCTCTGTGGGTTTTGCTGGAGCAAGCAGATTTTTCATGAGGCCATACGTTGGTGCCCCGCAGACGGTGAGGAGAATCGCCCTTCGTTCGGTAGCGTTCGCTTCTCCTTCCAGCTCGTTGGCCACGAAATATTGGTCGAGTTGCTCCACAAAGGTTTCCCAATCATCTCCCTCTGAAAATTTCTCCAGGATGCCCACTGTTCTCTGTATCGTTGCGGTGGGGTTCGATATCTTTATCTCGTTGCCAGTTGTAGTGTATGCATAAAGAGTCTGACCAGATACTGTGAGCTCAAAGTAAAGTGTGACTGTAGTCTTTTACTGCATGTCTCCAGAGTGCCTCTCCAGCCTCCTTAAGTACAGGTGCTCCCAAGGGATTGTGGATCCCTTGGGACTCCAGGGGATGAGCCCTCTGATGGTTCAACAAGCTATTTACAGGTTTACATATATAACAGAACTGGACACGGGCGAGTCAATCGATCATGAACGAGAGGGCATTTAATAAGCTGTGGGATACTAAGACTGTGAGGTCCAGGCTGAGCCCTGTTAACGCCAAGCTGCGCACGTACACCAAAGAACTGATAAAGATGATTGGCAGTGTACAAATTAATGTGTCGTATAACAGTGCGGTTCACGAGTTACCGCTGTGGATTGCTCCGAGCAATGCTGCTCGACAGGAGCTGGTTGGAGAAAATCAGATGCGATTGGAATGACATAAAGGCATTGTCGTCGGAGGAAGATACATGTGCCCAAGTATTGACCAAGTTCCCCTCGCTGTTCGAACCGGGTATCAGCAACTTCACGGGAGCCAAGGTGCAGATCCACGTGGACTCAGATGCAAGACCCATCCATCATAAAGCTTGGCCAGTGCTGTATATGATGAGGGAGAATGTCGAAATTGAACTGGACAGACTCCAGCGTGAAGGGATCATATCACCGGTCGCATTTAATGAATGGGTCAGCCCCGTTTTTCCTGTGCTGAAAAGTGATGGCACAGTCAGAATCTGTGGAGACTACAAGGCTACGATCAACAGGGTTTCGAAACAAGATCAGTACCCGTTACCGAAAGCTGATGACTTGTTTGCGACACTAGCCGAAGGGAAGTCGTTCACAAAACTGGACTTGATGTCGGCCTATATGACGCAGGAGTTGGTCAAGACGTCGAAGAGATTTACGTGCATTAACACGCACAAAGGATTGTTTATTTACCGCAGGTGCCCGTTTGGAATTCACTCGGCCGCAGCAATATTCCAGAAGAATATGGAAAGTCTACTGAAGTCCATTCACAGAACCGTTGTGTTCCAAGATGACATCCTGATCACCGATCATGACTCCTAGGAACATCTGAACAACCTGGAAGAGGTTCTACTGCGTTTAGACAGAGTGGGACTCAGACTTAAACGCTCGAAGTGCGTCTTCATGGCACAGGAGATCGAATTCCTCGGGAGGAAAATCGCGCTGATGGCATTAGACCTACTGACGTGAAAAACAAAGCCATCATGAATGCACCCAAGCTGTAGAACGTGACGGAGCTGCGTTCGTTCCTGGGTCTACTCAACTACTTTGGTAACTTCCTACCTAAATTGAGCACTTTACTTGAACCATTGCACATGCTATTGAGAAAAAGCAACAATTGGTTGTGGGGAGCATTTCAAGACAGAGCTTTCGAGAAAGCCACCAATCTGCTTTGCTCGAACAAGCTGCTGGTACATTATGACCCATGTAAACGTTTAGTTTTGGCCTGTGACGCATTGTCATATGTAATTGCTTGCTTGTTACAACAAGCCAATGAGTCGGGGAAACTTCAACCTGTCATGTATGCATCCAAAAGTTTGTCTAAAGCAGAAAGAACCTACAGTATGGTAGAAAAAGAAGCTTTAGCATGTGTGTACGGTGTTAAAAAGATGCATCAATACCTGTTCGGTCTGAGGTTCGAATTAGAGATCGATCACAAACCGTTCATTTTGTTGTTTTCCAAGAGCAAAGGTATCAATACCAATGCTTCATCCCGCATCCAAAGGTGGGCGCTGACATTATCTGTCTATGATTATGTCATTCGCCACTGACCTGGCACAGAGAATTGTGCCGATGCTTTGAGCCGGTTGCCGTCGCGTACACGGGAGGTGGAAACGCCACAACCGGCAGATTTAATGTTAATCATGGATGCTTTTGAGAATGAAGGTACCCCAGTCACGGCTCAACAAGTTAAGACCTGGACCAGCCAGGACCCGATATTATCGGTGGTAAAAGGCTGCATCCTCAAAGGGGATTGGTCTGCCATACCTAAGCAAATGTGCGAGGAGGCCAAACCATACATTAGTCGCAAGGTCGAACTGTCTATTCAAGCAGATTGCATATTGTGGGGAAATCGTGTTGTAATGCCTAAGAAAGGGAGAGAGAAGTTTGTGTGTGAGTTACACAGCAGATATCCTGTTATAGTGATGATGAAGGCCATCGCCAGATCCCACGTATGGTGGCCAGGAATTGATCCTGAGCTGGAAGCATGCCTGCATCAGTGCAACACTGGCATGTCGCTCAGCAAAGCACCAGCGGAATTGCCGCTGAGCCTGTGGTCATGGCCATCCAAACCTTGGTCCAGGATCCATGTAAATTTTGCTGGTCCCTTCCTGGGCAAGATGTTTTTAGTGGTGGTGGATGCTTATTCGAAGTGGATACAATGCATAAACATGTTATCCAGTATGTCCACGACAACCATAGAAAATCTCAATGTCATGTTCATGACACATGGTCTGCCTGACATAGTGGTGAGTGACAATGGGCTGTGCTTCACCAGTCAAGAGTTTCAGGAGTTTATAAAACTTAACAGCATAAAACATGTAAGGTCAGCACCATTCAAGCCTGCGTCCAACGGGCAAGCAGAATGTGCAGTACAAATTATCAAGCAAAGCATGAGGGAGTTAGATATGGCCCTTGCGGCTAAAGGGATCAAGGGGTATGGAGTGAAAGCAGGAACGGGGTACTGAAGGAATGATCAGCCATGATCTTCTTGAATGGTGGTGCAGGCTCGAAGGGCCTGATGGCCTACTCCTGCACCTATTTTCTATGTTTCTATGTTTCTATGAGTAGCCCAAGGGTTACTGCAGACCCACTTGTCTTGCATACTGCTGAGTTACAGGACAAGACTCCACACACTCACAGGGGTCTCGCCTGCTGAACTCATGATGAAAAGAGGTCTTAAGACCAAGTTATCTCTTGTACACCCGGATTTAAGTAATCATGTTGAATACAGATGATAGAGTCAACAAGGGTACCATGTTCACACAACTGTGTCATGCGAGATTTCTGTGAATGATCCTGTATATGTGATGAATTATGGTCAGGGTCCCAAATGGATCGCTGGTACAGTCATGACCAAGGAGGGCAATAGAGTATTTGTTATTAAGCTCAAGAATGGGAAAACTTGCAGGAAACACATGGATCAAACAAAGCTGAGGCACACAGACGAGCCAGAGCAGTCGGAAGAAGAAACCGCCGACGACCAACCAACCTACCAGCAGCCTTCAGTGGACTCAAGGGTCATCAGTGAACTTGGAATTTCTATTACGGACTTGTTCAATAAAAATGGACTTGCAATTCCTGACACCCCCAACAAGTCAGCCATCCAGCCACCAGCCACAACAGACTCCGAACATTCACCCAAGGCCGGAATCGAACTGAGACGGTCAACCCGGGAACATAATGTACCGGACCATCTCAACCTGTGAAAGACTGTGATAAGATCTCAGAGGAGGGTATTGTCATGGCGTCATTGTTGGAGGCCACTGAACAGCATGCACATGGTGCTGTTCTGGTATAAAAGGCCAGCCATTTTGTGAGTCAGGCTCTTTGGGCCGTAATAAGGCAGAGCCAAGGGTGTGCCTTATTCAGTTAAACAGTACTCAGTTTGTACCTTTATTGCATACATAATACCCCTCCCCTGCTGCTAACCACTTGTCTGTTGCTTTCTACTTCCAGATGACCAGTCACAGGCGTAGCATCACTCAAGGGACCATTCCACGTCAGACCATCGTCTGGAGGAGGAGGAAGAGGAGGACTGTGGTGCAACATCAATCCACACCTGTTCCACCACCGGCACTCAGCTCCTCTGAGGACAATGTGACATTCTCGGGGTTTGATGATTACGAGGCTCCTGGAACCAGTGGCGTGCAGCAACGCAGTGCTGGGGTTGAATCCTGCAAGCCATCTCCCTGGAGGGTGAGTCAGCAAAGTCGGTCTGCTGACGAGGCAAACGTGGAACTGGACATGGTGGGAATGTCCAGGGAGAGCATCCAAATCAGCCATTAGCTCCTTGATGTCTGGGGTAGGATTCCCACGAGCATTCACAGTCTGAAAGTGACAATTACAGAGGTAGGGTCGCAGATTATCAGTGCGAGCCGTGATACCAGCGAGGCCATCAATGCCCACATGAGGCTGGTGACCTCCAGCAGTGACAGTGGAGTCCCGGAGAGTGTGGCTTGAGCCCTTGCAGAATATGGTGCATCACAGGCATGAGCTCTGCTTCAGTTTGGGCAAGTGATGTAGTCAATGCCTATCTCCATACACTCTGTATTCCCCACTGTCACATGGGGAAGTGACGGTTCCGAAGCAGGCCAGCAAGGTGTTAGTTTACATTGTGCTCCAGTTGCTAGGGACCAGCCCTGTCAGCGACTGAGGGGCTCCAGGGATAGGGAGGTGGTGTCATTCATCGTGATGACAGCATTCAGTCTCCCCCCACTGAGTCGCCAACCGAGCATCAGCGACGGTTGTCACCCAAACCACCTGTGACTGGTGACGCCGATGAAGAGGTTAGCCAGTCAGAGACTGGCCTTCCAGGCCACGAGCTGCGCCAGTGCATCCCCAGATGCCATCTCCATTGTCTCTCCCCCCAACGCAGCAGTGCTCTGGCAGCCCCACTGCACACCTTGGTGCCAGTTTGATTAGGAGCAGCAGGCAAGGGAGGGGGATGAAGGGAAAGGGGGCAAAAGATGGTGGGAAAAAATAGTGGGGCAGGAATTGATGTTACAGTATCACACTGCTGGAATATGTTCTTGATGCTAGATGCATTGTATATTATGGTACATATCACACTGCTGGATTATGTTCTTCATGCTTGATGCTTGATTATGTTCTGATAGTGTTTTTGAATTATCACACTACTGGTGCAGCTCATTATTTTATTTTATTTAAACTTCACAATGAAGGTTACAAAGTTTACAATGTTACAATGTTCAATACATTTTTTCTTTACCTTAACCATTCCTGTGTAGTGTCTCATTTGTAGAATAAGAGGGGGAATAATCAACATGGTGGGATAGAGTGTCCAGGTAATAGTCAAACGTGCCGTTCACTCTTCAAACAAAACGTTCAGTTATGAGCTGCTGATGTAAGGCTTTTGCAGTGGCGAAATCACCACGATGCCTCCCCTGTGGTTGTGCTGGTGGTGGTGGCATGGGTTCCTCGCCAGACTCCTCTTCCTTGTCTTCCTCCTACTCTTCCTCCTCTCCCCGCCCCTCCCTTTCTCCTGAGGTGGTTCTGCAATCCCCATTGGTAATTCCTGTCCCCTCATGATGGCTAAGTTCTGTAGCATGCAGCACACCACAATTTACTCAGAGACCTGCTGAGGGGAGTATTGTAGGCAACCTCCAGAGTGGTCCAGGCAGTGGAAGCGCTGCTTGAGCATTCCAATTGTCTGTTTGATGATGTTGCATGTGGCTGCACGGCTCTCATTATAGCGATGCACGGCTTCTGTCTGAGGGTTCTGGCGGGGTGGGGGGGGGGGCGTCATGTGCCAGATGGCGAGGCCGTAACCTTTGTCCCCGAGCATCCAATTCTGGCCTTGTGGTTGATGCTGGAACAAGCAAGAGACACTGCTCTCACGCAAGATGAAAGCATCATGGATGCTCCCTGGATATTGGGCATTTACTGCCATGATGTGCTGAGTGTGGTCGCAGACGACCTATACATTCAGGGAATGGAATCCCTTTCGGTTTTGGAAAACCTCTGCATTCTGTAAAGCTGCTCGCAGGGTAATGCGCATACAGTCAACGGCGCCCTTAACCTTGGGGAAGCCAGCAAATCATCCAAAACCTACAGCCTTCTCATTTTGCATCTCCCTGGTCATTGGGAAGTTAATGAAGTACATTCTGAATGTGCACAGTGCATTTGACACCTGGCGAATGCAGCAATGTGTAACGTGCTGCAAGATGGAGCATATATCCCCCACTGATGCCTGAAAGGATCCGGAGGTATAGAAGGCAAGTGCTGCACCTCGACGGGCAGTGCAGTGCAGTCTTGTTGCTGCTGGTAGGCTGTAAGTCTGCGTGTAGGAGCTGGCATATCTCTGTCAGTACTTCTTTTCGGAAGTGCAGCCTTCTAATGCACTGTGCCTCAAAGAGCTGGCGGTATGAGCAATGTTCCCTGTAAAGTCATGGCGGGGGGGGTGGGGGTAAGGTCTCTTCCCCATACGTCTGCCACCTCTTTGATTATGTTGTAACTGATCAACAATAAGCCTTCTTCCAGTTTGAAGCTATATGGCAATAGCAGCCACGATGAACGGCTCATGACCTAGCATGGCCACCATCTTTTAAAATGTCCTTAAATATCCTTTATAAAACAAACTCGAAACTCACATAAACTTCACAATCAAAAGTATGTAGGAACGCAGCAGTCTTCTCCCAATCTTTTTAATCACTCACAACCGTGACTTTCTCCTCCTCTTTCAACATAGTGCCATTAGTGTCTGGTGCGCCCTGGGTCCGTCTGGTTTTTCTGGGCAGGTTCTTGGGCTGACGCTAAATCGGGCGAAATGCTGGAAAGTTCTGCCCGGGATGCCCGCGCAGCGATGCATGATGATTTACATCATCCCAACAGTCAAGACAGAGGCGGGGCGGTAAGTTTTAGCGCCGCTGCAAAACCATTGGTGGAAGTTCTGCCCGGGAGCAAAATCGTGTGCACTTCGTTTCACGCCCAGAACAATCATTTTTGCGCCCTGCCAAGGCGCTAAATGAAGTGCAAATTAACTGAAAATCCAGCCCCTTCTTTTTATATTAAAAGCCTGGAAAGCCTGTTAATTCAAGATATAAAGAGGTTCAACTGTTAATCCTTAATTCCCCAAAACGTCCAACATACACCTCTCCAGCATGTCCAACAAGTCCACCCCATCGTAAATTCTGGCGCACAAAAGGCATAATTGTCAATTTATACCTTCTCCCAACCCAGGAAATACAGGGCCACTGAATCTCGTGCCCACAGATTAGTTTGACTTTTCAAAATTGTGGCAAACCATGCTTGGTGTTGCATTGACAGACAGCCTCAGTCTGAATGTGATAGACAAGTGGTGCACAGAGAGGCTTTGTGACAAAGTAAAGCACAGAGAATGATTTTACATAATGATGGTCATTTTCAATGTAATAGATGACTACTTTTAATAAACCAAACATAGTTTCCAAATGAACGGCTGCTGTTATGCTGGAGCAATCAGTCATTGATAATGATCCATGAAGTGCAGCCAGCCAACCAGAGTCACATTAAGCCCTGCTTTTCCATTAGTCAGCTACAAATGAGCATTGTGCATGCATGCTTGGACACATGCACAGAACTCTGTTCCCTTCGTTGCTAATTATTAATATTAGTGTACACAGAACTGTCCATTCTCTCATGCATGAAAAATATTTTGTACAATATTTTAAAAGTTACAGGTGGTTGAATGGACCACTTGGGCATTTTACAATGTCACTTTGCCCTGGGCTCGAGGTATTATGGAACCAATATGAACCAGTGGAAGCAGTCTCTACCTGAGTCCAACATTACTTGTCTTCTACGCAGTCAGATGAGATTGTGATAAGAACTTAAGAAATAGGAGCAGGAGTAGGCCATTTGGCCCCTCGAGCCTGCCCCGCCATTTAATAAGATCATGGCTGACCTGATCATGGACTCAGTTCCACTTCCCTGCCCGTTCCCCATAACCCTTTATTCCCTTATCGCTCAAAAATCTGTCTATCTTCGCCTTAAATATATTCAATGACTCAGCCTCCACAGCTCTCTGGGACAGAGAATTCCATAGATTTACAACTCTCTGAGAGAAGAAGTGCCTCCTCATCTCAGTTTTAAATGGGCAACCCCTTATTCTGAGATTATGTCTCCTAGTTTTAGATTCACCTATGAGTGGAAATATCCTCTCTGCATCCACCTTGTCGAGTCCCCTCATTATCTTATGTTTCGATAAGATCACCTCTCATTCTTCTGAACTCCAATGAGTATAGGCCCAACCTACTCAACCTATCTTCATAAGTCAACCCCCTCATCTCCGGAATCAACCTAGTGAACCTTTTCTGACCAAAACTGTACGCAGTACTCTTAGGTGTGGCCTCATCAATATCCTGTACAGTTGTAGCAGGACTTCTCTGCTTTTATACTCTATCCCCATTGCAATAAAGGCCAACATTTGCCTTCCTGACTACTTGTTGTACCTGCATACTAACTTTTTGTGTTTCATGCACAAGTACCCCCAGGTCCCTCTGTATTGCAGCATTTTACAATTTTTCTCTTTTTAAATTATAATTTGCTTTTCTAATTTTTCTGTCAAAGTGGATAACCTCACAGTTTCCCACATTATACTCCATCTGCCAAATTTTTGCCCAGTCACTTAGCTTGTCTATATCCCTTTGCAGATTTTTTGTGTCCTCCTCACAATTTGCTTTCCCACCCATCTTTGTATCATCAGCAAACTTGGCTACATTATACTCGGTCCCTTCAACCAAGTCATTAATATAGATTGTAAATAGTTGAGGCCCCAACACCGACCCCTGTGGCACCCCACTAGTTACTGTTTGCCAACCGGAAAATTACCCATTTATCCCAACTCTCTGTTTTCTGTTAGTTAGCAAATTCGCTATCCATGCTAATATATGACCTCCTATCCCGTGAGCGTTTATCTTGTGCAGTAACCTTTTATGTGTCATCTTATCGAACGTCTTCTGGAAATCCAAATACACCACATCTAATGGTTTCCCCTTATCCACCCTGCTCATTACATTCTCAAAGAATTCCAGCAAATTTGTCAAACTTGATTTCCCTTTCATAAACCCATGCTCACTCTGCTTGATTGAATTATGCTTTTCCAAATGTCCTGGTATTGCTACCTTAATAATGGACTCCAGCATTTTCCCAATGACAGATGTTAGGCTAACTGGTCCATAGTTTCCTGCTTTTTGTCTGCCTCCTTTTGTAAATAGGGGTGTTACGTTTGCGGTTTTCCAATCCGCTGGGACTGTCCCAGAATCCAGGGAATTTTGGTAGATTACAACCAATGCATCCACTATCTCTGCAGCCAGTTCTTTTAAGATCCTAAGATATATGCCATCAGGTCCATGGGACTTGTCCACCTTTCGTCCCATTATTTTACTGAGTACTACTTCTTTAGTGATAGTGATTGTATTAAGTTCCTCCCTCCCTATAGCCCCTTGATTATCACTATTGGTATGTTTTTAGTTTCTTCTACCGTGAAGACCGATACAAAATAGTTGTTCAACATCTCTGCCATTTCCCTGTTGTCCATTATTAAATCCCCAGTCTCAACCTCTAGGGGACCACTCTTTTCCTTTTTATGTACCTGTCGAAACTCTTACTATCTGTTTTTAAATTCCGTGCTAGTTTAGTTTCATAATCTATCTTCTCTCTCTTTATCATTTTTTTTTAGTAATTCTTTGCTGGCTTTTAAAATTTTCCCAATTCTCTGGCCTCCTCTGGTGATGTGACATCGAGTAATGCATGGGACATTGTAACACCTCATCGGGCCTCAAACTCTGTGGAAATGGAGTGGGAAGGACCTTGAAAATGGACCTGAAATCTGGTTGGCCATCATTTTAACTGCTCACTGCAGTTCAGTGATGGAAGGCCCATCAGAAGCAGACAGGAACCTCAGAGATTTATGGAAATTGGGGTCCCATTGTATCAATGGCATCCCAATTGGATTTTAACTGAAGCATGAGCAGGTAAGCCCTCACCACTTTCCCGCCAGTTGCAGGCAGGTCAGCAGCTGTCCAGAGGTCAAGGAGGCCCTCCAAGGTGAATGGAAATCTTCCCTTTGTAGGTGCAAGTAGGTGCAGGAGTACTCCTCCTGGCCTCATCAGGAAAGTTGCAGCCTTCCCTGCTCCAGACTCTCTCCCTTTCCTCCCATAAGACCTTCCAAAGATTTGCACCCCCACGCAGGTTAAAAGCTATTACATTCCAAACCTAATCCCATTGTCTTGCCTGCTCTCTTTCTATCATCCTAATTCATTCTCTGCTTATCCACTTATCCCTAATAAGATGCCTTAAGTATTCCTTGTGGCAAAGTATTCCAACTTTGTATGTAGAATTTTTTCATTGACATCTGATTTCCGGATTTCCCATCCAATTAGCGTCAGCGGGAGTGAAGATGACCCACATGATGCGATCTCAACTCCAGTAATAAAGGGACTCTCCAAACATGAGAGTTGAAGCAGTTGGAGTTGTGATGGAGAGAAAAAGAAGTGTTGGAATGGAATTGAGATGGGCAAAGTATACGCCCCGCTTCATCGCTGCCTCCCTGCATGCGCTGCTGGTGGCTGTGAGGATTGGGAGGGAAATACTGTTCCCTAGCAACAGGATGAAGAAGCCTGCTGATGAGACCAAGAAGTCATGGTTGGAGGTTGCCAAGGAGGTCATCAGCAGGAGCATGGTGCAGCGCACCTGGATCCAAGGCAAGAAGCGCTTCAATGACCTAAGCAGGGTAGGAAAGGTGAGAGCAATGGTACATTCACCTACACGCTGATGTGCTTAGCACACAATCCCCTCACTCTGCCTTCTCAAGCCTACTCCAGCACATCACTCCTCACACCAGCTTACCTTGCAGATGCACCCATTCTTCTCTGTCTATGCGCTTCCTCACATCCCCATTATCCATCCATCACTAACAGTCACGCTTATCCTTATGTAATGTCATGCCTATCCCTCATAGGTCTGCACCTGGGCAGGACTGGAACTGATGTCCTGGGGGAGTGATTACTAGTACTGTTTGGGAGGATTTAAACTAATAGAGCAGGGGGATGAGAACCGATGCAGTGAGACAGAGGGAAGTAAAATGGGGTCAGAAGAAAAAGGTATAAAGGAGAAAAGTAAAAGTGGAGGGCAGAAAAATCAAAGACAAAAATCAAAACAGGCCACATTACTACATAATTCTAAAAAGACAAAGAGTGTTAAAAAAAACAAGCCTGAAGGCTCCATGTCTCAATGCGGGGAGCATTTCTTGTAAGGTGGATTAATTAACTGCGCAGATAGTTGTTAACGAATATGATGTAATTGGGATTACGGAGATATGGCTCCAAGGTGACCAAGGCTGGGAACTCAACATCCAAGGGTATTCAATATTCAGGAAAGATAGACTGAAAGGAAAAGGAGGTGGGGTAGCATTGCTGGTTAAAGAGGAAATTAACACAATAATAAGGAAGGACATTAGGGTGGATGAGGTGGAATCTGTATGGGTAGAGCTGCGGAACACCAAAGGGCAGAAGACGCTAGTGAGAGTTGTGTACAGACCACCAAACAGTCATAGTGAGGCTGGGGATGGCATCAAACAGGAAATTAGGGATGCATGCAATAAAGGTATAGCAGTTATCATGGGTGACTATAATTTACATATAGATTGGGCTAACCAAACTGATAGCAATACTGTGGAGGAGGATTTCCTGGAGTATATAAGGGATGGTTTTCTCGACCAATATGTTGAGGAACCAATTAGAGAGCAGGCCATCCTAGACTGGGTCTTGTATAATGAAAGAGGATTAATTAGCAATCTTGTCGTGCAAGGCCCCTTGGGGAAGAGTGATCATAATATTGCAGAATTCTTCATTAAGATGGAGAGTGACACAGTTAATTCAGAGACTAGGGTCCTGAACTTAAAGAAAGGTAACTTTAAAGGTATGAGACGTGAATTGGCTAGGATAGTCTGGCGAATGATAAGTAAAGGGTTGATGGTAGATAGACAATGGCAGACATTTAAAGATCACATGGATAAATTACAACAATTGTACATTCCTGTCTGGCGTAAAAATAAAACGGGGAAGGTGGCGCAACCGTGGCTAACAAGGGAAATTAGGGATAGTGTTAAATCCAAGGAAGAGGCTCATACATTGGCCAGAAAAAGCAGCAAACCTGAGGACTGGGAGAAATTTAGAATTCAGCAGAGGAGGACTAAGGGTTTAATTAGGAGGGGAGAAATAGAGTATGAGAGTAAGCTTCCTGGGAACATAAAAACTAACTGCAAAAACTTCTATAGATATATGAAGAGAAAAAGATTACTGAAGACAGAATCAGGTGAATTCATAATGGGGAACAAGGAAATGGCAGACCAATTGAACAAATACTTTGGTTCTGTCTTCAATAAGGAAGATACAAATAAACTCCCGAAAATATTGGGGACCGAGGGTCCAGTGAGAAGGAGGAACTGAGGGAACTGAGGGAAATCCTTATTAGGAAATGGTGTTAGGGAAATTGATGGGATTGAAGGCCGATAAATCCCCAGGGCCTGATAGTCTGCATCCCAGAGTACTTAAGGAAACAGCCCTAGAAACAGTAGATGCATTGCTGGTCATTTTCCAACATTCCATGGATTCTGGATCAGTTCTTATGGATTGGAGGGTAGCTAATGTAACCCCATTTTTTAAAAAAGGAGGGAGAGAGAAAACAGGGAATTATAGACCGGTTAGCCTGACATCGGTAGTGGGGAAAGTGCTGGAATTAATTATTAAAGATGTAATAGCAGCGCATTTGGAAAGCAGTGACAGGATCGGTCCAAGTCAGCATGGATTTATGAAAGGGAAATCATGCTTGAGAAATCTTCTAGAATTTTTTGAGGATGTAACTGGTAGAGTGGATAAGGGAGAACCAGTGGATGTGGTGTATTTGGACTTTCAAAAGGCTTTTGACAAGGTCCCACACAAGAGATTAGTGTGCAAAATTAAGGCATATGGTATTGGGGGTAATGTATTGACGTGGATAGAGAACTGGTTGGCAGACAGGAAGCAAAGAGTGGGAATAAACAGGTCCTTTTCAAAATGGCAGGCATTGACTAGTGGGGTACTGCAAGATTCAACCGTATCAGAAGCTGCAGACAGGTTGAGAAGGACGAGGAGGGGCAGTTTATCTTTGTCACAGTCACAAAGGATGTCATTTATGGCTTTGATGAGAGCTGTTTCGGTACTGTGGCAGGGGTGGAAACCAGGTTAAAGGGATTCAATCATGGAGTTCCAGGAAAGATGGTCACGGATTTGGGAGGCGACAATACGTTCAAGGACTTTGGACAGCAAAGAGAGGTTGGAGATTGGGTGATAGCTAGCAATCACAGTGGGGTCAAGGGTTGGTTTTTTGAGGAGAGGGGTGAAGACGGTAGATTTGAAGGAGAGGGGGACAGTACCTGAGGACAGAGAACCGTTAACAATGTCAGCTAACACAGGAGCCAGAAAAGAAAGTTGGGTGGTCAGCAGTTTGGTGGGAATTGAATAAATGAGCAGACTGTTGAGGAAAATAAGCATTTTCTCAAGAAACCAAAAGAGATTACATTATAAAATTCACATTTATCTGATGTGTATTCTATAAAACTAAAGCTTCCTCTTTTAACCAACAGTATTCTTCAACAATAAACACAATTTAAACATTAATTTATTTATAGTTCCATTTATATTTCTTTTTTGGTTGTAGATATTAAATACAGGATCTGATATTCCTCTGAAAGTAGTCAGCAAAGATGTTACTGCAGGCTTAAGGTCAGCCAGGAAATATGATACTGAGCATCAATTGCAGTTAGCCTCGTAGAAAGTTCCAGAATTGGAGGAAAGCAGAATTCTTGGAGGGTTGTAAGGCTGGAGGAGATTACAGAGATAGGGGAGGGTGAGGCTATAGTGGTATACAGGGACTGTTGGACAATGGGAAAAATAAAATGGCAAAACGTGTACCTGGTTGGCTCCAAAGGTGAATAGACTTCTTTTGTTCTCAGGACATGGGTGACACCGAGAAGGCCACATTCAATGTTCATATCTAGTTGTCCTTCAGAAGCTGGTGAACCACCTTTTGAACTGTAATTTCTGAGAGACAATTTTGCCTGTGTATTACCGATAGAAAAACCATGCACCTGTTTAGAAAGCATGGCATACAATGTGCTACACCAAGTGCACAGAGAAATTCTATCCCCTGGGGGTAAACTATGAGCTAGATTTTCCCCAACCTCTTTTTTCGGTGCACTCAGCCGAGATGCGCTGACTTTGTGCGCTCAAAACGGTGCCAAAAAACTTACTGAGTATCCTGCCCCCTCTGCCGAGTGCCCCGGGTCCTGGCATGGCGTCCATGGTGAAGTGGGGGGCAGAGCTATAGCCCTGTGCCAAAAATACTGCCGGCAGCTGTCCGCATGTGCAGTGGAGTCTGCGCGCATGCTCCTCGCCCTCCCAGCGTGTCCTGCAAACTGTCAGCAGGACCCGATGCACGTCACCCCTATCACCGGCCGAAGGGACACCCCGATCTTTGCCTCCCCTATCCCTGACCGAATGATCTCCCACACCGGCCCGCGAGCAACTTGTTCCTGGTGATTTGAGCCCCTGAAAGGAGTTGATCCCAAGTTTTTGAGGAACATGCGGTTTGCCAAGAAGCACAACAAGAAAGGAACGGGGCAGATTGAAGGCAAAAAATAAAAAGGACCAACTGTCTTGATGAGCTAACATCTACTGTCCTTGAGAATGGCAGCCCTGTGATATATTGTATTCCAAATTGTTTATTTTGAATAAAGCCCAAGTGGTTGGAACTTTAAAAAAGAAACTTGTTTCTGGCATAAAGGTAGGACTTCTATTTTTTATTTGTTATTGATGGATTGCTTATTACTTTTTGTGCTTTGTTTAGTGCTTTGTAAGTCTTGGTGCAGGTCCTCAGCTTCCTTCTATTTTTTATTTGTTATTGAATGCTTATTTTTGTGCTTTGTAAGTCTTGGTGCTTTAAATGTACTAACCTGCGCCGATTTCTTAACTGCCCGCAAGAATTTTCAGAGTTGGCCACATAAGCTGACCTCAGTCAATTTGGAGTAAGTTTTAGCTGGCCAAAGTGGAATAAATGGCCAAAACTGGAGAAAATGGCTGGGAACGCCCCCTTTTGAAAAAAAAGCTCAACTAAAATAAATCGTACCCAACTGAGTTACTCTGGAGCAAGTTGATTGGGGAAAGTGTGTTTTTTAACTTGCGCTACAAAAACCAACTTACTCAAAAAAAATTGGAGCAAGTCATGGCCAAAATTGAGGCCTAAGATTCTAAGTTGCAAGAAATTCAGCCTTAAATAGTAATTGAAGCCTACTATCATTTGGATCATAGTGGCAAAAGTCTATGGGCCGACTTCACTAACAGAAGTGCAGTGGTGCAGGCACTGGTGACCTCCGCTCCAGACTCCACTGGAGTATCTGGAGTAAGAGGGAGGTCACCTCATTTATCATCATCATCATAGTGCAGCAAAGGTTCACCAGACTGAATCCCGGGATGGCAGGACTGACATATGATGAAAGACTGGATCGACTAGGCTTATATTCACTGTAATTTAGAAAAATGAGAGGGGATCTCATAGAAACATATAAAATTCTGACGGGATTGGACAGGTTAGATGCAAGAAGAATGTTCCCGATGTTGGGGAAGTCCAGAACCAGGGGTTACAGTATAAGGATAAGGGGTAAGCCAATTAGGACCGAGATGAGGAGAAACTTCTTCACTCAGAGAATTGTGAGCATATGGAATTCTTTACCACATAAATTTGTTGAGGCCAGTTCATTAGATATATTCAAAAGGGAGTTAGATGTGGCCCTTACGGCTAAAGGGATCAAGGGGTATGGAGAGAAAGCAAGAATGAGGTACTGAAGTGCATGATCAACCATGGTCATATTGAATAGTGATGAAGGCTTGAAGGGCCGAATAGCCTACTCCTGCACAGATTTTCAATGTTTCTATGTTTTCTATGTTTCTATCCATTGGGTAAACAAATGCAATTACTGTCACTCATAGGTCTCTTCTTTCCCTTCTTGCAGGAGAACAGAGCAGAGGCCACCAGGGAGCGGCAGGGAACTAGAGGGGGCCTGCCACAGTTCTCACAACTAACAGCTACAGAGGAGGAGAAGCTGGAGATCAGAGGAGCCTCAGCATGTTTGGCCATCAGAGATGGGGGCTTGCCAGCTACCTGGTGACAAAATTAAGGTTCAGACAGCCACATGCCATACAACAGTCAGTCATGTTGATCTGATATTAACAGTGAGTGAAATATAATCATGCCTATAATGATAACTGCAAACATTCTTACTTTGACAGGACTCAGTCATGAATTTTATCTCCCGCACAGTCCTCTCGCGTCCATTATGAGGTGGTCAAGGGTGCCCATGACAATGTCGACTCCTCATAGGAGCTCAATCCCTCTAACGGTGCACTATCATAGGACTTATGCAGACCATGCACCAACTTAGATACTCGCACTTCGATGGCAATAGTTGGGTATTCGCATGGTGACTCGCACTTCACATGTGAACAAGAGCAGATGGTGGAGTGAGGGAAAGCAGTGGAGATTCCGCATCAGAAGACGCAAGCCTCTCCAAGTGCTGCTCAGCTGGATGCAGATGCTCTATCCTGGGGGCTGTCAATGAAAATGAGAATCATTGAGCAGCAGCAGAGATTGTGCAATATACTGACAGGCTTTCCAAACACATTGTGCATTGTAAAGTCCTGTCCCCTCAGTACAGATTCACACAAGGCATGTAGTGAAGTCAAGGTCACTCTGGACCTGCACCTTTATTTCACAGCTCTGGAATGCTGCACTTGCCTGAGACCTGTCCTTATATACCTGTCTCTTGCAAGTGCACCCCTGGTGGTAAGGTGTGCTGGTGGTTACAGGTCATATCTTATTACAGTCATGTATAGCATGTTAGGATACAGTTATATATAATAATGTAAGATACATGACATCACCCTCCCCCAAGGTCTTATTGTCTTTACAGGTTCAGTCTCTCAGGTGGTCTACGCTCTCGCGTAGAGCGTCTGAGTTGTGGTTCAGTTGTTTGCCTTGGTGTCTGTTTTTCTTTGGGTGTGGTTGCTGGTATCTCGTCTGGGCTGTCTGTTTCAATTGGTGTGATTGTTGTTGACTCGCCTGGGCTGTCTGTTGGGATTGCCCTTTCCTCAGGTTGTTTCCTCCGTCTGTCCACCAGGTGTGGTGCGTGTTCCACATTGTAGTCTGCCTCTGGTTCCGCAGTGTTGTTGGTTAATCTGCTTTTGACTTGGTCTACATGCCTCCAGCAGGTTTTGCCATTGTCCATTTGTACTACCAGTAGCCTGTTTCCTTCCTTGTCCGTTACTGTCCCTGCAAGCCATTTGGGACCCCTGCCATAGTTGAGTACAAACACTTTGTCCCCTATCTCATTCCATCTCCCCTCGAATTTCTGTCATGATTCTCAGTCAGCTTATGGCGCTTTGCCTCAACGATTTCGTGCATGTCTGGGAGGATTAATGAGAGCCTTGTTTTTAAAGTCCTTTTTATCAACAGTTGCACGGGGGGGATCCCAGTCAATGGGTGCGGACGAGATCTGTATGCCAGCAGCAGTCGCGACAGGCGACCCTGCAGCGTGGGACCTTGGATTTTAAGCATGCCTTGTTTAATGATTTGCACTGCTCTCTCCGCCTGGCCGTTGGGAGGCCGGCTTGAACGGTGCCGTCTTGACGTGATTTACGCTGTGGTCAATTATAATATCTTGGAATTCTGCGCTGGTGAAGCACGGACTATTGGATTCCATGCGTTGCAAACATGGTTGTGAGGCTCTCCACAGTGGTGGAGGTTGTGCTCGAGTTTAAAATGGTGCATTCAATCCACTTTGAAAATGTTCTACAACTACGAGGAACATTTTGCCCATGAATGGGCCCGCATAGTCTACGTGCACCCGCGACCACGGTTTGGTAGGCCAGGGCCAGGGGCTCAGGGGAGCCTCCCTGGGGGCATTGATGAGTTGGGCACAAGTGGTGCACCATCGGACGCAGAGCTCCAAGTCCGCATCAATACCAGGCCACCAGACGTGGGATCTGGCTATGGCCTTCATGAGAACGATCCCCGGGTGCTCGCGGTGGAGCTTCCAGACGAATTTCTCGTTGCCTTGCAGAGGGATGACAACTCGGCTGCCCCACATCAGGCAGTCTGCTTGTAGTGATAGCTCATGCATGCGCCTGTGAAAAGGTTTTAATTCCTCGGGGCAGGCATTGCGAGCCTCTGCCCAGTCACCGGTTAGGACACATCTTTTTACGAAGGATAAGGTGGGGTCACTGGCCGTCCAGGCTCTGATTTGGCGAGCCGTCATGGGCGAACCTGTGGACTCAAAGGCATTGATTGCCATGACTATCTCACAGTCCTGTTCGTCAGACCCTTCCATGGTCGCCAGGGGTAGCCTGCTGAGCGCGTCGGCACAGTTGTCTGTGCCTGGTCTGTGCCTTATGGTATAGTCGTAGGACGCCAGCATGAGTGCCCACCATTAAATTCGCACCGAGGCTTTGGCGTTTATTGCCTTGCTCTCGGATAGGAGGGACGTGAGGGGCTTGTGGTTGGTTTCTAACGCGAACTTGGCCCCGAAAAGGTATTGGTGCATCTTTTTGACACCATACACGCACGCGAGCGCCTCCTTCTCTACCATTCCGTACCCGCGCTCCGCCCGCGAAAGTGACCTGGAGGCATAAGCTATGGGTTGTAATTTGCCCGCACTATTGACATATTGCAAAACGCACCCGACCCCATATGCTGACGCATTGCATGTGAGAACTAGCTTTTTACCTGGATCAAAGAAAGTCAAAACACTGTTGGAACACAGAAGGTTGCGTGCCTTATTGAAGGCGCGTTCCTGGGCGTCCCCCCAAAACCAATCGCACCCCTTCCTGAGTAGCACATGGAGAGGCTCCAGCAGCGTGCTTAAGTTCTGCATAACGTTCCCAAAGTAATTGAGTAGCCCGAGAAAGGCGCGCAGTTCTGAGACATTACGGGGCCTGGGTGCCAGGCGAATTGCTTCTGTTTTGGACTCTGTTGGGCGGATTCCATCAGCGGCAATCCTTCTGCCCAAAAATTCAACCTCGGGTGCGAGAAACAGGCACTTGGATTTCTTGACTCGTAGGCCTACCTGATCCAACCGCTTTAGTACTTCCTCCAAATTACGGAGATGGGAGTCGGTGTCCCTGCCCGTGATAAGTATGTTGTCTTGAAATACAACCGTCCCTGGGATGGACTTGAGCAGACTCTCCATGTTTTGCTGGAATATGGCAGCTGCCGACCTGATGCCGAATGAGCATGATTATACATGAAAAGGCCTCGATGTGTGTTGATGGTGGTGAGTAGCTTGGATTCCTCGGTCAATTCTTGCGTCATATACACAGATGTGAGGTCTAGTTTTGAGAAAAGTTTACCTCCAGCCAATGTGGCAAATAAGCCCTCCGCTCTGGGCAGCGGGTACTGGTCCTGTAGGGAGACTCTGTTTATGGTAGATTTGTAGACCCACAGATTCGTATGGATCCATCAGACTTCTTGCCCAGTCGCTAAATTCCACAGGTGATATAATGCCTTCCCGCAGAATGCTTGTCTAGTTCGTGTTCAATCTTTTCCCTCATCACATAAGGTACAGCTCTGGCCTTGTGATGCACCGGTCTAGCATCCTGTGTGATGGGACTGGGACAATTTCTTTGGTATAGGTCCTTAGTTTGGTGTCGACCCTTGTGAGTTTTGGTCTGTCTCTTTTATGTGGCCACAGTTGTTCAAATTGTTGAGCGCCCATGAGAGATTGACTCGCTCCCGTATCCAGCTCCATGTTGACAGGTATCCCGTTGAGTAGGACCCTCATCATTATAGGAGGCGTCCTGTTGTAGGAGCAGCGGCCATTGACCATGTTGACCCGCTGTACATCGGTGTCCCGGGTACTGTCCCCACCGTCTTCTGATCCACTTTCCGACCCATCCGATTCGTATACCAGCCGAACTGCCGTTTTTTTGCACATGCAGGCCAAATGCCCTGTATATTCACAGTTCCTGCAAACAGCCTGCTGAAATCGACATCCCCTTGACGAGTGCCCACCCCCACATCTCCAGCACAGACTGCTTCTATTGTTCCCAAAGAATGAGCTGCGTCTGGCTGATCTCTCTTGAGCTTCTCTCAGTTTGTATTTGATTGCTCGCACTGTGGGTTGATGAGGTGTGAACGGCCATTCCTGTGGCCCTTGATGGCTTCTGGCACCACTGCCTGCTGTCGAGAGCCTGTTCTCCAGGTTTTGTCTGTGTGTGAAGGTAGCAGCTTGTTTAATGCTGTGAACTTCTTGTTCCGATATTTTGTTAGTTGTCGTACCTGCATTATAAATCAACCTAATTTCTTCTTCCCCTACCAAGAATGTCTGTGCAACCAGTGCTGCTGCCTCTAAGGTCAGGTTCTTGGTCTCTATGAGCTTTTGGAATATGCCTGCATGGCCTATTCCTTCAATGAAAAAGTCTCTCAGACTTTCTCTCCTCAGTTCATCGGAGAACTCACATAAACTAGCCAACCTCCGAAGTTCCGCCACGAAGTCGGGTATGCTCTGGCCCACACAGCGTCTGTAGTTGCAGAACCTGTGTCTGGCCATGTGTAGGCTGCTCGCTGGCTTCAGGTTGTCTCTTACCAGTGTGCTCAATTCTTCAAATGACTTGCTTGCTGGTTTCTCAGGAGCCAGCAGATCCTTCATTAAAGCGTATGTTTTCGAGCCACAGCTGGTCAAGAGATGGTCTCTTCTCTTGTCTGCTTTGTCGTCTCCTAACCAGTCTTTGGTTACAAAGCTTTGCTGGAGCCTATCTATAAAGTCCTCCCAATTGTCTCCAGCATTGTACTTTTCATCTGATCCGTTGTTCGCCATTTTGTGGATTCTGTAATCCCGTAACTCGTCGCCACTGTAAAGTCCTGTCCCCTCAGTACAGATTCACACGAGGCATGTAGTGAAGTCAAGGTCACTCTGGACCTGCACCTTTATTTTACAGCTCTGGAATGCTGCACTTGCCTGAGACCTGTCCTTACATACCTGTCTCTTGCAAGTGCACCCCTGGTGGTAAGGTATGCTGGTGGTTACAGGTCATATCTTATTACAGTCATGTATAGCATGTTAGGATACAGTTATATATCATAACGTAAGATACATGACATGCATGATTGCAGAGAGAATGGAGGAGTCCACCCCAAGCATGAGTGGCATTATGTCACAGGCCATTGCAATGATATCTTCTTCCATAGATAGAGTGGCCAACTGCATGGAGCGTCAAATGCAGCATCGAACGAGTGCATGCAGGCCTTCAACAAGGGCTTGTGCACTGTGGATGCTGTCTTAAATAGGATGAATGATAGCCTAGGCTTGGCCTTTCAGTGCCCACTGATCTGCAGCAAAATGTTCTCCAGCACTGTGATAGCAGAGACGTGCGGTTGGGCCATGAGAGGGATGATGGACATGGAAGTGGGGACCACTCAAAGTGCTTTCACTTCTCACCCGTTGCCCACCCCCCAAGTCAGTACCTGACATGCTCCCTCATATCCAGATAGAGCAGTCTTTGGTGAGGCCCTCATGGGCTCCAAAACCCAGAGGACATCGACCAAGAGGATCTCAGCAGTCAGAGCAGGGTTGCACCATGTAGAAATGCTAGGAAAAGGAAGAGTAAAGATTTGTAGTAGTACAAGGGTATGCACATGGGTGTGTTATAAAACAATTGTTTTATTGTTAAGTTTCTGTTGTGTATTTGAAGCACATAAATGTTATTCTTTTGCACCACTTTCCCATCTTTCCCATTCTTGGTTGCTGGCTTGCAAACATCCTGTTCAGTTGTTTGATGTTGAATGGGAAGACATGAATTGACGGAAACCAATGGGGTTCTGTGAAAAGGATGCTTGGTTGTTTGCAGGACTGATTTGTGTTAGTGGAATTGGGGGGAATGGGGGCAAAAGTGGTTCTTGCATGTGGTTGTTAGATGGTTGCACCGGTGGAACTTAAGTTAACCTCACAATAATCAGAGCATCCCAGACAGCAATGTGCGCTGCTGGTGGTGTATTATCCACATCATCTTCTGCCTCTTCATCTTCCTCCTCCTGCACGTCTTCCTCCTCCCTCTCCTCCTCCTTCCCCTACTCCTCCGAATCCTGGGAAGAGGCTTTGTACTCTGCGCTTTGGTCCTGCTGCAGGTCCAAACCTCACTGCTGCACAATACTGTGCAGAGCACAGCACACCACTAGCATTCTGGAGACCCTGGCTGGTGTGTACTGAAGAATGCCTCCAGATCTGTCCAAGCACCAGAAGTGCATCTTCAGCACACAGCTTATTTGATGACAAATCTGGTGGTGATATGGCATTCATTCTAGTGCTCCTGGTCCTCATTCTTCAGGTTTCTGAGAGGTGTAATTGGCCACGTTTTAAGTGGGTATCTCTTGTCTTCGAGCAGCCAGCTGATAACTCTGCTTTCAGATCTGGGAGGGTAGACTGCAGCAAGACGAAAGCATCATGACAGCTGCTCTAGAATCTTGTGCACACATAAAGATCATTTTGTGGTTGTACACCAGCTGCACATTGATGGAGTGGAAGCCCTTATGGTTGTTGAATACTCCTGAGTGATCTGGGGTACCTTAATTGCCACATGTGTGCAATTGATGATGCCCTATACCTGTGGGAAGCCAGCCAGAGCCACAAACCTGAACGCCCGCTCCTTCTGATTGGTATCATTGCAGGCAAAGTTGACCAAATTTCCAACCTTGGCAAAAAAGCCACCGTCTTATGCATTTGTGTACCGCTGACTGCGAGATCTTGCAACGGTCTCCGGTAGAACTGTGGAAGGATCCAGAGGCAAGGTGGTGACTTTGACAGCCACTGGTATAGCATAGCCACCAGGTTCAGCTGGCAGTAGGCTTTGTTCCAGCATGCTGCAAATGTCTGCCCCCTCATTACGCGACACCCTGAGCCTCCTGATACTCTGGCATTCAGACATGTCGAAGAAGCTTATCCTCTACCTGTAGACCATTTGTGCTGGGTCTGGCCTCCTGTGAGCTGCATCTCTCTGTTGCTCCCCACTCTCCTGTGGAGCTAATGGTCTGTGAGCAGTAGGCTGTTGCTGGTGCTGTTGTTGCTGGTGCTGTTGTTGCTGGTCATCTTGGTCCTCATCTGAAGTCCAAAATAAGGCAGCATATGTGGCACCCATGCTGATCTGATAGGTCAGAGTGCTAAAGTGTAGATAACACATTCACAGTGTTGAAGAAAACTCCAAAGTGTGTAAAGTAACCACTCAGAACAAGTATTGTGAACAAACCCTTTCCCACAAGCAGGTAAAAAAGCAACTGTGAATACTGAGTGGGGGAGAAATTCCGCAGCACCCTGTTTGGGGCCTGTAACAATCGTAAGGCGGGATTCCCTGCACCAGCCGCAGAAGTCGTGTCCCGCTCGCGATATTGGGGTTACTGCCCCGAGAGAAAGTGGAGTGCAAAATAACATGCTTCACTTCCTCTCTGGGGTGCTAACAGGGAGCGGGGTGCAGGGCTTCGCAATGGGCCATGTAGTGCTGCCGCACAGGTGAGGCCCTCCCCTTCATTAAAGCTTCAGGAGGTAGGTGCTCCCAAATTTTTCCTCCGGGGCGAAAATGGGTCACTGCGCAGTGGAGTGGGGATTCCCGGTTACTGCCACTGCTAAACTCCAACAGAATTTAGTGGGAGTCATTAGTGGCGCCTTACCCAAGCACTAACGGGAGGCGCAAATGATCCCAATTTCTCCCACGAGTAATTATTGCCATATTTCCCTGAGAGTCCTTCAGTCCCCCCAAATTGCTGCTTTGCTCTCACCCTGCTTTCACCATCAGATCCAGGAAGACTGGGAAATCCATGGACCCAAAGTTAAAATTAAAAACCCATGTCAATATCGTTCTAATTGAGCGATTAACATATGTTAAGTGGTACCCACCTCTTCCGAGGGGTTTTCTCCCAAACAGCCTAAAGCGCTGCAGTGAAATGCGAAAGTCGGCAGGTTGGAGCCGGTTTTCCAATGCGTTCGAACTTTAGTCGGATTTAAACCCCCACTCAAACCCACGTGCTCCCGCACATTAAAATTCAGCCCATTACTGCAATCGGGTCAACTTTTGATACGTTAAAAGTACTTCAAAACAGGAAGAACTATTAATGGATAGCTATACTAATTGAGAACCTTCACAACCCAATCACACCTGGACAATAAACGCATACCTATCACAATGTTCATACAAGATTGACGGGTAGGAAAAGACCAGCGGGTCTATCAAGCCCATCCCACACCTTGCTGGCTGGACCATCATGAATGAACACTTCCTCCCTCCCTCCCCCACCTCCCTGTAACCATGTGAGGATTATCTGATGGATTATTAGCATGTAATAGCTCTAATAGTTAACTAAGATGCTATCAGAATTATCAGCTGTGGCTCACTGGATAGCACTCTTGCCTCCAAGTCAGAAGGTTGTGGATTCTAGTCCCACTCCAGGGACTTGAACACAAAAATCTAGGCTGACACTCCAATGCAGTGCTGAGGGATCCCATGGCATGACATCGGTAGTGGTAAAAATGTTGGAATCAATTATTAAAGATTAAATAGCAGCGCATTTGGAAAGCAGTGACAGGATCAGTCCAAGTCAGCATGGATTTATGAAAGGGAAATCATGCTTGACAAATCTTCTAGAATTTTTTGAGGATGTAATTAGCAGAGAGGACAAGGGAGAATCAGTGGATGTGGTGTATTTGGACTTTCAAAAGGCTTTTGACAAGGTCCCACACAAGTGATTGGTGTGCAAAATTAAACACATGGTATTGGAGGTAATGTATTGACATGGATAGAGAACTGGTTGGCAGACAGGAAGCAGAGAGTCGGGATAAACGGGTCCTTTTCAGAATGGCAGGCAGTGACTAGTGGGGTTCTGCAGGGCTCAGTGCTTGGACCCCAGCTATTTATAATATACATCAATGATTTAGATGAAGGAATTGAGTGTAATATCTCCAAGTTTGCAGATGACACTAAGCTGGGTGGCGGTGTGAGCTGTGAGGAGGATGCTAAGAGGCTGCAGGGTGACTTGGACAATTTAGGTGAGTAGGCAAATGCATGACAGATGCAGTATAATGTGGATAAATGTGAGGTTATCCATTTTGGTGGCAAAAACTGGAAGACAGAATATTATCTGAATGGCGACAGATTAGGAAAAGAAGGTGCAACGAGACCTGGGTGTCATGGTTCATCAGCCATTGAAAGTTGGCATGCAGGTACAGCAGGCGGTGAAGAAGGCACATGGCATGTTGGCCTTCATAGCTAGGGGATTTGAGTATAGGAGCAGGGAAGTTTTACTGCAGTTGTACAGGGCCTTAGGGAGGCCTCACCTGGAATATTGTGTTCAGTTTTGGTCTCCTAATATGAGGAAGGAAGTTCTTGCTATTGAGGGAGTGCAGCGAAGGTTGACCAGACTGATTCCTGGGACGGCAGGACTGACATATGAGGAGATACTGGATCAACTGGGTCTGTATTCACTGGAGTTTAGAAGAACGAGAGGGGATCTCATAGAAACATATAAAATTCTGACGGGACTGGACAGGTTAGAGGCAGGAAAAATTTTCCCGATATTGGGGAAGTCCAGAACCAGGGGTCACAGTCTAAGGATAAGGGGTAAGCCATTTAGAACTGAGATGAGGAGAATCTTCTTCATTCAGAGAGTTGCTAACCTGTGGAATTCTCTGCCACAGAAAAGTGTTAAGGCCAGTTCGTTGGATATATTGAAAAAGGAGTTAGAAATGGCCCTTACGGCTAAAGGAATCAAGGGTATGGAGAGAAATCAGGAAAAGGGTACTGAGGTGAATGATCAGCCATGATCTTATTGAATGGTGGTGCAGGCTCGAAGGACCGAATGGCCTGCTCCTGCACCTATTTTCTATGTTTCTATGTTTCTATGGCACTATTTCAAGGAAGAGCAGGTGAGTTATCCTCTGTGGCTTGCCCAATATTTACTCTCAATCCACTTCACTAAAACAGATTGTCTGGTCACTATCAAATTGCTGTTTATGGGAGCTTGTTGTGTGCAAATTGTCGACATTACAACAGTAACTACCCTTCAAAAGTATTTAATTGTTTGTAAAGTGTTTTGAAGGTTCCGTGATCATCAAAGCAATGTAAATGCAAGTCTTTCTTTCTTATCAAAAGTTAATTATTCACAGCTTTCCTGTACTTAGTATTTATGATATCTGAAGATTATCCATATCATAGAATCATTGAAGTTTACAGCACAAATGGAGGCCATTTCGGGCCATCGTGCCCGCGCTGGCCAACAAAGAGCTAATCCTACTTTCCAGCTCTTGGTCCGTAACTGCAAACTTCTTAATCATACCCACTACATTCAAATCCAAATCATTGATATAAACCTGTAGGTTACAGTACTTCAAGTGCACATCCAATCAGTTTTTAAATGTGGTGAGGGTTTCTGCCTCAACCACAATTTCAGGCAGTGCATTCCAGCCACCACCACGCTCTGGGTGAGGACATTTCCCCTCACATCCCCTTTAAAACCTCCTACCAATTACTCCTTCCTATCCACTCTATCTCAGCCCCTCAGAATTTTATACACCTCAATAAGGTCTCCCATCAGCCTCTTCTGTTCCAAAGACAACAAACTCAGCCTATCCAATCTTTCCTCATGGCTAAAATTCTCCAGTCCAGGCAACCTCCTCACAAATCTCCTCTGTACCCTCTCTAGTGCAATCACATCTTTCCTGTAATGTGGTGACCAGAACTGCACGCAGTACTCTAGCTGTGGCCTAACTAGTGTTTTAGACAAATCAAGCATAACCTCCCTGCTCTTGTATTCTATGGCTCAGCTAATAAAGGCAAGTATTCCGTATGCCTTCTTAACCAACTTATTTATCTAGCCTGCTACCTTTAGGGATCTGTGGACATGCATTCCAAGGTCCCTTTGTTCCTCTACATTTCTCAGTGTCTGGCCATTTAATGTGTATTCCCTTGCCTTGTTAATCCTCCCCAAATGCATTACCTCACACTTCTCTGGATTGAATTCCATTAGCCACTGTTCTGCCCACCTGACCAGTTCATTGATATCTTCCTGCAGTCTACAGCTTTCTTCTTCATTATCAACCACACACCCGATTTTAGTATCACCTGTAAACTTCTTAATCATACCCCCTATATTCAAGTCTAAATCATTGATATATACCACAAAAAGCAAAGGACCCAGTACTGAGCCTTGCGAAACCTCACTGGAAACAGCCTTCCAATCACAAAAACACCCATCAACCATTAACCTTTGCTTCCTGTCTCTGAGCCAATTTTGGATCCAACTTGCCACTTTGCCCTTTTACTTCCATGACCAGTCTGCCATATGGGACCTTATCAAAAGCCTTGCTAAAATCCATATACACTATAACAAATGCACCCGAATCGACCCTCCTTATTACTTCCTCAAAAAACTCAGACACGACCTTCCCTTAACAATCCATGCTGACTGTCCTTGATTAATCCGTGTCTTTCTAAATTATATCTATAAAATCTGAAGCAGTATTAATTTGTGGCTTGTTCTCTACATTCTGGTTATAGATTTCATTAGGAACATTAAATATTTAACATTAATATTTAAGTCCTCCAGCTATAATTCTCACAGCACCAGAATTCTCTCTGCTTGATTTCAATATTGCACACTATTCATTGTAACTTCATACTGCTGATTGTGGAGATTAATTTAATATTCAACAAAACTAGATCCACAAAGACTCGTGGAGTTATTCATTTTTATGTTTCTTTTAAATGTAAAATGTATGGCACCCTAAGTTACTGAAAGTCAAATCACAGTTTGGTCCACACAACATCCCTTCAACTATGCTGTAAAATAGCAGCAGCACTGTATGAAAAACTCCAGCCTTGGCATAACATAAATGTTTAACATAAATGAGAAAAAAGTAACAGATATTTCTGCCAGTTGAACAATAACACAATTCCTTTTTTATTTAAAAAAATATAAATCTACTTACAACTGGAACAATAAACCATGGTGTAGTCTTTTGTAAGACTGTAGTGATAGTAAGATCAACAAAGATGTTTCTCATGGTGTTTAGTCAGCAATTTGGGAATGCTCTATTCAGCAGTTTCCAGCGATGTTTGCAGAAGAGGCAGACATAAAAAACATTTAAACTGGTTTTGCAGTCACCTTAGAAGCGTATTGTTATGTCTTTTTGGCTCAATGAGTTTGGATTAAATTCCGATATGCCCTTCACAAGCAACATTATCCTCCCCACAAGATTGTGTTTTATTTATTTTTGCAGTGTGTTCCATACTGACCTAGACATTCATTGTTGCCCATTTTCGGGTACATAACCGAAGGTATGCTTCAAGTGCACTCCCGAATCAGGAGCCTGAGGCTTGATGGAAATTGGGCCGCGGACCTCATTTTAATAATTGCATTGAGCTACCAGTAGCTGTTGTGCCTCCTGAGGCAGCTTGCTATTTCGCTCCAGTTTTGGCCGCAGGTAAGTCCGGGGGATATGTTGAGGAGCCAAACTGGAGGGGGACGAGTGCAGCAGCTCTCAGTATTAATGTGGAGTCAGGAGGAGCACACATGCTCCTCTTAGCTCCACATTGAGTTATGTACCTGACGATTTCGTCCGGGACCTCCAGGAGTCCTTTTAACGACTGCTGTGGATTGAGAGAAACTTGTCAGAGCAGGCACAGCACAAGAACCAACTGGCCTTTACAAATTTATTGGTGCAGCAGGCTGATTCCAATATTCAAACGAATCCTACGCTTATTTCAGGTGGTGGTCAGAGCCACTTAAGAAAAATAAAGAAGAAAAACTTGAATTTGTAGAGTGCCTTTCACCAGCGCCGGACGTCCCAAAGCGCTTTACTGCCAATGAAGTACTTTTGGATTGCAGTCACTGTTGTAATATGGGAAACACAGCAGCCAATTTATGCACAACAAACTTCCACAAACAGCAATGTGATAATGACCAGATAATCTGTTTTTTTATTATGCTGATTGATGGATAAATTTTGGCCAGGACACCGGGGATAACTCCCCTGCTCTTCTTTGAAATAGTAGAAACATAGAAACATAGAAAATAGGTGCAGGAGTAAGCCAATTGGCTCTTTGAGCCTGCACCACCAGTCAATAAGATCATGGCTGATCATTCAACTCAGTACCCCTTTCCTGCTTTCTCTCTATACCCCTTGATCCCTTTAGCCATAAGGGCCATATCTAACTCACTTTTCAATATATCTAATGAACTGGCATCAACAACTCTCTTCGGTAGAGAATTCCACATGTTCACAACTATATGAGTGAAGAGGTTTCTCCTCATCTCGGTCCTAAATGGCTTACCCCTTATCCTTAGACTGTGACCCCTGGTTCTGAACTTGCCCAACATTGGGAACATTCTTCCTGCATCTAACCTGTCCAGTCCTGTCAGAATTTTATATGTTTCTATGAGATCCCCTCTCATTCTCCTAAACTCCAGTGAATACAGGCCCAGTCGATCCAGTCTCCCCTCATATGTCAGTCCTGCCATCACAGGAATCAGTCTGGTGAACCTTCGCTGTACTCCCTCAATAGCAACAACATCCTTCCTCAGATTAGGAGACCAAAACTGAACACAATATTCCAGGTGAGGCCTCACAGAACCAGGGGTCACAGTCTAAGGATAAGGGGTAAGCCATTGAGGACCGAGATGAGGAGAGACTTCTTCACCCAGAGAGTGGTGAACCTGTGGAATTCTCTGCCACAGAAAGTTGTTGAAGCCAATTCACTAAATATATTCAAAAAGGAGTTAGATGTCCTTACTACTAGGGGGAATGAAGGGGTATGACGAGAAAGCAGGAATCGGGTAGTGAAGTTGCATGTTCAGCCATGAACTCATTGAATGGCGGTGCAGGCTCGAAGGGCCGAATGGCCTACTCCTGCACCTATTTTCTATGTTTCTATGTTTCTATGTTTCACCAAGGCCCTGTACAACTGCAGTAAAACCTCCCTGCTCCTAAACTCAAATCCCCTAGCTATGAAGGCCAACATGCCCTTTGCCTTCTTCACCACCTGCTGTACCTGCATGCTAACTTTCAATGACTGATGTACCATGACATCCAGGTCCCTTGCACCTTTCCTTTTCCTAATCTGTTGCCATTCAGATAATATTCTGCCTTCCAGTTTTTGCCACCGAAGTGGATAACCTCACATTTATCTACATTATACTGCATCTGCCATGCATTTTCCGACTCCTCTAACCTGTCCAAGTCACCCTGCAGCCTCTTAGCATCCTCCTCACAGCTCACACTGCCACCCAGCTTAGTGTCATCTGCAAACTTGGAGATATTACACTCAATTCCTTCATCTAAATCATTGATGTATATTGTAAATAGCTGGGGTCCCAGCACTGAGCCCTGCGGCACCCCACTAGTCACTGCCTGCCATTCTGAAAAGGATCCATTTATCCCGACTCTCTGCTTTCTGTCTGCCAACCACTTCTCTATCCACGTCAATACATTACCCCCAATACCATGTGTTTTAATTTTGCACAACAATCTCTTGTGTGGGACCTTGTCAAAGCTTTTTGAAATTCCAAATACACCGCATCCACTGATTCTCCCTTGTCCACCCTACTAGTTACATCCTCAAAAAACTCTAGAAGATTTGTCAAGCATGATTTCCCTTTCATAAATCCATGCTGACTTAGACCAATCCTGTCACTGCTTTCCAAATGCGCTGCTATTTAATCTTTAATAATTGATTCCAGCACTTTCCCCACTACCGTTGTCAGGCTAACTGGTCTATAAATTCCCCATTTTCTCTCTCCCTCCTTTTTCAAAAAGTGGTGTTATATTAGCTATCCTCCAGTCCATAGGTACTGATCCAGAATCAATAGACCGTTGGAAAATGATCACCAATGCATCCACTATTTCTCGGGCCACTTCCTTAAGTACTCTGGGATGCAGACTATCAGGCCCTGGGGATTTATCGGCCTTCAATCCCATCAATTTCCCAAACACAATTTCCTGACTAATAAGGATTTCCTTCAGTTCCTCCTTCTCGCTAGATCGTCAGTCCCCTAGTATTTCCGGAAGGTTATTCGTGTCTTCTTTTGTGAAGACAGAACCAAAGTATCTGCCATTTCTCTGTTCCCCATTATAAATTCGCCTGATTCAGACTGAAAGGGACCTACGTTTGTCTTCACTAATCTTTTTCTCTTCACATATCTATGGAAGCTTTTGCAGTCAGTTTTTATGTTCCCAGCAAGCTTCCTCTCATACTCTATTTCCCCCCTCCTAATTAAACCCTTTGTCCTCCTCTGCTGAATTCTAAATTTCTCCCAGTCCTCAGGTTTTCAGCTTTTTCTGGCCAATTTATATGCCTCTTCCTTAGATTTAACACTGTCCCTAATTTCCCTTTTCAGGCACGGTTGATCCACCTTCCCCATTTTATTTTTACTCCAGACAGGAATGTACAATTGTTGAAGTTCATCCATGTGATATTTAAATGTCTGCCATTGCCTATCCACCATCAACCCTTTAAGTATCATTCGCCAGTGTATTCTAGCCAATTGACGTCTCATACCATCGAAGTTATCTTTCCTTGTTAGCCACGGTTGGGACATTGGAACCGGTTCTGCGGTACGTGGGACGAGTGCAAACCGTAATGCACCTGGGAAGGACCAGAACCAATGAACTAGGGGGAGTGTTTGCTAGTGCTGATGGGGAGGGGTTAACTAATATGGCAGGGGGATGGGAACCTATGCAGGTAGACAGAGGGAAATAGAATGGGGGCAGAAGCAAAAGATAGAAAAGAAGAAAAGTAAAAGTGGAGGGCGGAGCAACCTCAGGCAAAAAGCAAAAAGGGCCACATTACACCAAAATTCTAAAGGGGCAAAGCGTCTTAAAAAGACAAGCCTGAACGCTCTGTTCTTCAATACGAGGAGTATTCGGAATAAGGTGCAAGAATTAACTGTGCAGATAGCAATTAACAAGAATTATGTAATTGGCATCACAGAGACATGGCTCCAGGGTGACCAAGGCTGGGAACTCAACATCCAGGGGTATTCAACATTTAGGAAGGATAGACAGAAAGGAAAAGGAGGTGGGCTGGAATTGCTGGTTAAAGAGGAAATGAATGCAATAGAAAGGAAGGACATTAGCTTGGATGATGTGGAATCGGAATAGGTGGAGCTACGGAATACCAAAGGGCAGAAAACGCTAGTGGGAGATGTGTACAGACCACCAAACAGTAGTAGTGAGGTTGGGGACAGCATCAAACAAGAAATTAGGGATGCATGCAATAAAGGTACAGCAGTTATCATGGGCGACTTTAATCTACATATTGATTGGGCTAACCAAACTGGTAGCAATTCGGTGGAGGAGGATTTCCTGGAGTGTATTCGGGATGGTTTTCTCGACCAATATGTCGAGGAACCAACTAGAGGGCTGGCCATCCTAGACTGGGTGATGTATAATGAGAAAGGACTAATTGGCACTCTTGTTGTGCGAGGCCCCTTGGGGAAGAGTGACCATAATGTGGTAGAATTCTTTATTAAGATGGAGAGCCACACAGTTAATTCAGAGACTAGGGTCCTGAACTTAAAGAAAGGTAACTTCGATGGTATGAGACGTGAATTGGATGGAATAGACTGGCGAATGATACTTAAAGGGTTGATGGTGGATAGGCAATGGCAAACATTTAAAGATTACATGGATGAACTTCAACAATTGTACATCCCTGTCTGGAGTAAAAATAAAACGGGGAAGGTGGCTCAACCGTGGCTAACAAGGGAAATTTGGGATAGTGTTAAATCCAAGGAAGAGGCATATAAATTGGCCAGAAAAAGCAGCAAACCTGAGGACTGGGAGAATTTTATAATACAGCAGAGGAGGACAAAGGGTTTAATTTGGAGGGGGAAAATAGAGCATTTAGAGGAAGCTTACTGGGAACATAAAAACTGACTGCAAATGCTTATATAGATATGTGAAGAGAAAAAGATTAGTGAAGACAAACGTAGATCCCTTGCAGTCACAGTCAGGTGAATTTATAATGGGGAACAAAGAAATGGCGGACGAGTTAAACAAATACTTTGGTTCTATCTTCATGAAGGAAGACACAAATAACCTTCTGGAAATACTAGGGGACCGAGGGTCTAGTGAGAAGGAGGAACTGAAGGAAATCCTTATTCGGCGGGAAATTGTGTTAGGGAAATTGATGGGATTGAAGGCCAATAAATCTCCAGGGCCTGATGGTCTGCATCCCAGAATACTTAAGGAAGTAGCCCTAGAAATAGTGAAGGTATTGGTGATCATTTCCAACAGTATATCGACTCTGGATTGGTTCCTATGGACTGAATCGTAGCTAATGTAACACCACTTTTTAAAAAAGGAGGGAGAGAGAATATGGGTAATTATAGACTGGTTAGCTGACATAGGTAGTGGGGAAAATGTTTGAATCAATTATTAAAGCAGCACATTTGGAAAGCAGTGACAGGATTGGTCCAAGTCAGCATGGATTTATGAAAGGAAAATCCTGCTTGACAAATTTTCAAAAATTTTTTGAGGATGAAACTGGTAGAGTGGACAAGGGAAAACCAGTGGATGTGGTGTATTTGGACTTTCAAAAAGCTTTTGACAAGATCCCACACAAGAGATTGGTGTGCAAAATTAAAGCACATGGCATTGGGAGTAGTGTACTGATGTGGATAGAGAACTGGTTTGCAGACAGGAAGCAGAGAGTGGGGATAAACGGGTCCTTTTCAGAATGGCAGTCAGTGACTAGTGGAGTGCCGCAGGGCTCAGTGCTGGGACCCTAGCTATTTGTAAGATACATTAATGATTTGGATGAGGAAATTGAGTGGAATATCTCCGTTTGCAGATGACACTAAGCTGGGTGGTGGTCTGAGCTGTGAGGAGGACACTAAAAGGCTGCAGGGTGACTTGGACAGGTTAGGTGAGTGGGCAAATGCATGGCAGATGCAGTATAATGTGGATAAATGTGAGGTTATCCACTTTGGTGGCAAAAGCACGAAAGCAGAATATTATCTGAATGGCGGCAGATTAGGAAAAGGGGAGGTGCAACGAGACCTGGGTGTCATGGTTCATCAGTCATTGAAGGTTGGCATGCAGGTACAGCAGGCGGTGAAGAAGGCAAATGGTATGTTGGCCTTCATAGCTAGGGGATTTGAGTATAGGAGCAGAGAAGTCTTATTGCAGTTGTACAGGGCCTTAGGGAGGCCTCACCTGGAATATTGTGTACAGTTTTGTTCTCCTAATCTGAGGAAGGACGTTCTTGCTATTGAGAGCTGCAGCGAAGGTTCACCAGACTTATTCCCGAGATGGCAGGACTGACATATGAGGAGAGATTGGATCGACTGGGACTGTATTCACTGAAGTTTAGAAGGATCAGAGGGGATCTCATAGAAATATATAAAATTCTGACGGAACTGGACAGGTTAACATAGAAACATAGAAAATAGTTGCAGGAGTAGGCCATTCGGCCCTTCGAGCCTGCAATAAGGTCATGGCTGATCATTCTCTCAGTACCCCTTTCCTGCTTTCTCTCCATACCCCTTGATCCACTTAGCCATGATGGCCATATCTAACTCCCTCTTGAATATATCCAATGAACTGGCATCAACGTCTCTCTGTGGCAGGGAATTCCACAGGTTAAAAACTCTCTGAGTGAAGAAGTGTCTCCTCATCTCAGTCCTAAATGGCCTACCTCTTATCATAAGACTATGTCCCCTGATTCTGGACTTCCCCAACATCGGGAACATTCTTCCCGCATCTAACCTGTCCAGTCCTGTCAGAATCTTATATGTTTCTATGAGATCCCCTCTCATCCTTCTAAACTCCAGTCAATAAAGGCCCAGTTGATCCAGTCTCTCCACATATGATAGTTCTGCTATCCCTGGAACCAGTCCGGTGAACATACGCTGCACTCCCTCAACAGCAAAAGCGTCCTTCCTCAGATTAGGAGACCAAAACTGAACACAATATTCCAGGTGAGGCCTCACTAAGGCGCTGTGCAACTGCAGTAAGACCTCCCTGCTCCTATACTCAAATCCCCTAACTATGAAGGCCAACATACCATTTGCCTTCTTCACCACCTGCTGTACCTGCATGCCAACTTTCAATGAATGTTGAACCAAGACACCCAGGTCTCGTTCCACCTCCCCTTTTCCGAATCTGGCGTCATTCGGGTAATATTCTGCCTTCGTGTTTTTGCCACCAAAATGGATAACCTCACATTTATCCACATTATACTGCATCTGCCATGCATTTGCCCACTCACCTAACCTGCCCAAATCACCCTGCAGCCTCTTAGCACCCTCCTCACAGCTCACACCACCACCCAGTTTAGTGTCATCTGCAAATGTGGAGATATTACACTCAATTCCTTCATCTAAATTGTTAATGTATATTGTAAAGAGCTGGGGTCTCAGCACTGAGCCCTGCGGCACTCCACTAGTCACTGCCTGCCATTCTGAAAAGGACCCGTTTATCCCGACTCTCTGCTTCCTGTCTGCCAACCAGTTCTCTAACCACATCAGTACATTGCCCCCAATACCATGTGCTTTGAGTTTGCACAACAATATCTCGTGCGGGACCTTGTCAAAAGCCTTTTGAAAGTCTAAATACACCACATCGACTGGTTCTCCCTTGTCCACTCTGCTCGTTACATCCTCAAAAAATTCCAGAAGATTCGTCAAGCATGATTTCCCTTTCATAAATGCATGCTGATTTGGACTGATCCTGTCACTGCTTTCCAATTGTGATGCTATTTCATCCTTAATGATTGATTCCAACATTTTCCCCACTACTAATGTCAGGCTAACTGGTCTATAATTACCCGTTTTCTGTCTCCCTCCCTTTTTAAAAAGTGGTGTTACATTAGCTACCCTCCAGTCCATAGGAACTGATCCAGAATCAATAGATTGTTGGAAAATGATTACCAATGCATCCACTATATCTAGTGCCACTTCCTTAAGCACTCTGCGATGCAGACTATCAGACCCCAGGGATTTATCGGCCTTCAATCTCATCAATTTCCCGAACACAATTTCCCACCAAATAAAGATATTCTTCAGTTCCTCCTTCTCACCAGACCCACTGTCCCCTCGTACATTCGGAAGGTTATTTGTGAATACAGAACCGAAATATTTGTTCAATTGGCCTGCCATTTCTTTGTTCCCCATTATACATTCATCTGAATGCAACTGCAAGGGACCTACGTTTGTCTTCACTAATCTTTTTCTCTTTACATATTTACAGAAGCTTTTGCAGTCAGTTTTTATGTTCCCTGCAAGCTTCCTCTCGTACTCTATTTTCCCTCTCTTAATTAAACCCTTAGTCCTTCTCTGTTGAATTCTAAATTTCTCCCAGTCCTTAGGTTTGCTACTTTTTCTAGCCAATTTATATGCCTCTTCCTTGGTTTTAACACTATCCTTAATTTCCCTTGTTAGCCACGGTTGAGCCATCTTCCCATTTTATTTTTACTCCAAATGTACAATTGCTGAAGTTCATCCATGTGATCTTGAAATGTTTGCCATTGCTTATCCACCGTCAACCCTTTAAGTATCCTTTGCCAGTCTGTTCTAGCCAATTCACGCCTCATACCGTCGAAGTTACCTTTCCTTAAGTTCAGGACCCTAGTTTCTGAATTAACTGTGTCTCTCTCCATCGTAATAAAGAATTCTACCATATCATGGTCACTCTTCCCAAGGGGCCTCACACAACAAGATTGCAAATTAGTCCCTTCTCATTACACATTACCCAGTCTAGGATGACCAGCTCTCTAGTTGGTTCCTCGACATATTGTTCTCGAAACCCATCTCTAATACACTCCAGGAAATCCTCCTCCACTGCATTGCTACCAGTTTGGTTAGCCTAATCAATATGTAGATTAAAGTCGCCCATGATAACTGCTGTACCTTTATTGCACACATCCCTTATTTCTTGTTTGATGCTGTCCCCAACCTCACTACTACTGTTTGGTGGTCTGTACACAACTCCCACTAGCGTTTTCTGCCTGTTGATGGGGGAGAGGGAAGGCTTCTTTTCCCACAAGCGGGCCCACTGATATAGAGGGCCGACGCTCGCCCCAGCCCATGTAGCAATTCTCGAAGCTGGCAGACAGAGACGGATGGCAAAGTATCACGATCTTTATTACGAACGTCCGGGAACATCCCTCATCACAGCCGCCTGTGAGTGGAGATGCTCTCCGAACAGCACAATCATACAACTTTTATACATTTCAAAACCCCTCTGTTCCCGGACAAGACCTCCCTAGATTTCGAATTGAACTACCTTATCAGTGCTACTTCTCTAATTGGACTACCTTATTAGTGCTACTTTGGATTGACAGGCCAAGACCCTCGTGACCACTTTAGGCCGTGACTAGAATGACTTCATTAGGCCAGAATTTGTTGATTCTCGTTGGTGCCCGTGAGTCCGCCTCGAGCCTCTTCACAAGGTCTTATTAATGTCTGTTTAGGTTCTCACATCGTATCCTGTCAGAATATTATTGAATTGATAACTTCTGGAGCCTTGGTACAAGGCCGAAGAAAGGCCTTTTACCTCCTTATGGGCCAGTGCAGGAACCAGCACTTTAACCCTTGTCCCGCTGGTACCCTAATACCAAATTTACCTCTTACACTGCCATTTGCTATTCCGCAACTCCACCCATACTGATTCTACATCCCTCCTTACTATTGCATTAATTTTCTCTTTAACCAGCAACGCCACCCCACCTCCTTTTCCTTTCTGCCTCTCCTTCCTAAATGTTGAATACCCCTGGATGTTGAGTTCCCAGCCTTGGTCACCCTGGAGCCATGTCTCCATGATGCCAATTACTTCATACCCGTTAACTGCTGTCTGCACAGTTAATTCATCCACCTTATTCCGAATACTCCTCGCATTGAGGCATAGAGCCTTCAGGCTTGTCTTTTTAAAATGTTGCTGTAATGTGGCCATTTTTGCTTTTTACCTTGGGTTTCTCTGCCCTCCATTTTACTATTCTCCTTTCTTTCTTTTGCTTCTGCTTCCATTTTATTTCCCTCTGTCTCCCTGCAAAGGTTCCCATCCTCCTGCCATGTTAGTTTAACTCCTCCCCAACAGCACTAGGAAACACTCCCTCTCGGACATTGGTTCTGGTCCTGCCCAGGTGCAGACCGTCCGGTTTTTACTGGTCCCATCTCCCCCAGAACCGGTTCCAATGTCCCACGAATTTGAATCCCTCCCTTTTGCACCACTCCTCAAGCTACGTATTCAACTGAGCTATACTGCGATTCCTTCTCTGACTAGCACGTGGCACTGGTAGCAATCCTGAGATTACTACTTTAGCGGTCCTACTTTTTAATTTAGCTCCTAGCTCCCTAAATTCGTATCGTGGGACCTCATCCCATTTTTTACCTATATCGTTGGTACCTATATGCACCACGACAACTGGCTGTTCACCCTCCCTTTTCAGAATGTCTTACACCCGCTCCGAGACATCCTTGACCCTTGCACCAGGGAGGCAACATGCCATCCTGGAGTCTCGGTTGCGGCTGCAGAAACATCTATCTATTCCCCTTACAATTGAATCCCCTATCACTATAGCTCTCTCACTCTTTTTCCTGCCCTCCTGTGCAGCAGAGCCAGCCACGGTGCCATGAACTTGGCTGCTGCTGCTCCCCCCTGATGAGTCAACCCCTCAACAGTACCCAAAGCGACGTATCTGTTTTGCAGGGGGATGACCACAGGGGACCCCTGCGCTACCTTCCCTGCGCTGCTCTTCCTGTCGGTCACCCATTTACTATCTGGCTGTGTACATTTTACCTGCGGTAAGACCAACTCGCTAAACGTGCTATTCACATCATTCTCAGCATCGTGGATGCTCCAGAGTTCATCCATCCGCAGCTCCAGTGCCGCAATGCGGTCCATCAGGAGCTGCAGGCGGATACACTTCCCGCACATGTAATCGTCAGGGAAACTGGAAGCATCCCTGACTTCCCACATAGTACAGAAGGAGCATAACACATGTCTGAGCTGTCCTGGCATGACTTAACCCCGAGATAAATTTAATTTGGCAACAATAATGCTAAATGTTAGATGCAGGAAGAATGTTCCCAATGTTGGGGAAGTCCAGAACCAGGGGACATAATCTAAGGATAAGGGGTAAGCCATTTAGGACTGAAATGAGGAGAAGCTTCTTCACTCAGAGAGTTGTTAACCTGTGGAGTTCCCTACCGCAGAGAGTTGCTGATGCCAGTTCATTGGATATATTCAAGAGGGAGTTAGATATGGCCCTTATGGCTAAAGGGATCAAGGGGTATGGAGAGAAAGCGGGAAAGGGGTACTGAGGTGAATGATGAGCCATGATCTTATTGAATAGTGGTGCAGGCTCGAACGTCCGAATGGTCTACTCCTGCACCTATTTTCTATGTTTCTATGTTTCCTTAAGTTCAGGATGCTAGTCTCTTAATTAACTGTGTCACTCTCCATCTTCATAAAGAATTCTACCATATTATGGTCACTCTTCCCCAAGGGACCTCACACAACAAGATTGCTAATTAGTCCTTTCTCATTACACATCACCCAGTCTACGATGGCCAGCTCTCGAGTTGGTTCCTCGACATATTGGTCGAGAAAACCATTCCTAATACACTCCAGGAAATCATCCACCACCGTATTGATTAGCCCAATCAATATGTAGATTAAAGTCGCCCATGATAACTGCTGTACCTTTATTGCACGTATCCCTAATTTCATGTTTGATGCTGTCCCCAACCTCACTACTACTGTTTGGTGGTCTGTACACAACTCCCACTAGCATTTTCTGCTCTTTGTTATTCCGCAGCTCTACCCATACAGATTCCACATCATCCAAGCTAATGTCCTTCCTTACTATTGCGTTAATTTCCTCTTTAACCAGCAACGCTACTCCGCCTCCTTTTCCTTTCTGTCTATCCTTCCTGAATGTTGAATACCCCTGGGTGTTGAGTTCTCAGCCTTGGTCACCCTGGAGCCATGTCTCCGTAATCCCAATTATATCATATTCGTTAATCGCTGCCTACGCAGTTAATTCGTCCACCTTATTACAAATACTCCTCACATTGAGGCACAGAGCCTTCAGGCTTGCCTTTTTAACACAATTTGTCTCTTTAGAATTTTGCTGTAATGTGGTCCTTTTTGATTTTTGCATTGGGTTTCTCTGCCCTCCACTTTCTATCTTTTGCTTCTGCCCCCATTTTACTTCTCTCTGTCTCCCTGCATAGGTTCCCACCCCCCTGCCATATTAGTTTAACCCCTCCCCAACAGCACGAGCAAACACTCCCCCGAGGATATTGGTTCCGGTCCTGTCCAGGTGCAGACCGTCCAGTTTGTACTGGTCCCACCTCCCCCCAGAACCGGTTCCAATATCCTAGGAATTTGAATTCCTCCCTCTTGCACCACTCCTCAAGCCACATATTCATCTTAGCTATCCAGCTATTTCTACTCTGACTAGCACGTGGCACTGGTAGCAATCCTGAGATTACTACCTTTGAGGTCCTGCTTTTTAATTTATCTCCTCGCTCCTTAAATTCAGCTTGCAGGATCTCATCCCGTTTTTTTACCTATATCGTTGGTACCTATATGCACCACGACAACTGACTGTTCACCCTCCCCCTCCAAAATGTCCTGCAGCCACTCTGAGACATCCTTGACCCTTGTACCAGGGAGGCAACATACCATGCTGGAGTCTCAGTTGCGACCACAGAAACGCCTATCTATTCCCCTTACAATAGAATCCCCTACCACTATAGCTCTCCCATTCTTTTTCCTGCCCTCCTCTGCAGCAGAGCCGCCCATGGTGCCATGAACTTGGCTGCTGCTGCCCTCCCCTGATGAGTCATCTCCCCCAACAGTACCCAAAACGGTGTATCTGTTTTGCATGGGGATGACCACAGTGGACCCCTGCACTACCTTCCTTCCACTGCTCTTCCTGCTGGTCACCCATTCCCTCTCTGGCTTTGTAACCTTTGCCTGCGGTGTGACCATGGGTTCTTTTATGTCCACTAGACGGGGCCTCGGATTACCGTCTCATCTGAAAGATGGCACCTCCGACAGTGCAGCACTCCCTCTGCATTGTACTGGAATGTCAGCCTAGATTTATGTGCTCAAGTTCCTGCAGTGGGACTTGAACCCACATCCTTCTGACTCAGCGGTAACTGAGCCACAGCTGACCCTAACAAATTTAGCAGTGGCCTGAATGCACACGCGGATCAGGCACGGGCCTTTGCACTGTTCAGCTTGTCATCAACTGTAAAACAGGCACAGCAATGTTGAATTTCCCCCGCGCCAGCCCCCGGCGCCTGATCTAAATCAGTTTTGAGCTTCAGTTTATTCTACTTCATCAATAATATATTTCCAGACTATTTCAAAGCAAAAGTGTCCACTGACAAAAATATGTCAATAAATATGTCACAACATCTACAGCTGATCACTTGGAAAAATCATCTTCACATTTATTTTAAATTTCAGCTTAAGTTGTTGGGGATTTAATTTCTTCTGCGTGCTATTTTTCAGGCACTGCTTAATGTATTTGCATAAAATGTGCTTTCTAACAGTTTATTTTGAATGAGTTAATGACTGAGTTACAACACTGCAGGCAGGAGTTCATGCAAAACCAGTAACCGCTGTTAAAACAGCATACAGAGAACATTGAATTTAATATTTTTAAACATCCTATATGTAGCAATTGATTTTACTATTTTTAAACAGTCTTTGTATAGCAGATAAATAATCATATCAACATATTTTGATGACAAGGTTAAACTAAAAGAAACAGCACAATATAGCTGAGTGTAACATTAATCTATCTTTTTAAAGTATCTATTTCAGTGTCCATGAGAAACTCGGCTCAGATGCCTAGCTGCTGGGTAGCAGAAGGATTGTGGTTGTCACTTCACATTTTCCTTCAAGCAGCAACAGTACACGTGCAATCAATTTCACTTGCTAGTACCATGACATGCAATATTTCTATCGAGTGAAGGGAAACAGAAAGTATTAGAAAAGATTAAAAGGAAAATTGTCAAAATTAGATATTGGGCATAAAGACAGAAAATGTTGAAAATGCACAGGTCAGTTAGCATCTGAAAGAGACAAGATTGATTACTGTTTCAGGTTGGGAGTGTAATATAGCTCCACCTAGTGGACTACTGTAATAAAAAGTAATACAAATAAAAAGTAATACAATTATGACATCACAAGGATGGAGGACAGTGATTGGTTCTTCCAGATTACATAGAAACATAGAAACATAGAAAATAGGTGCAGGAGCAGGCCATTCAGCCCTTCTAGCCTGCACCGCCATTCAATGAGTTCATGGCTGAACATGAAACTTCAGTACCCCCTTCCTGCTTTCTCGCCATAACCCTTGATCCCCCGAGTAGTAAGGACTTCATCTAACTCCCTTTTGAATATATTTAGTGAATTGGCCTCAACTACTTTCTGTGGTAGAGAATTCCACAGGTTCACCACTCTCTGGGTGAAGAAGTTTCTCCTCATCTCGGTCCTAAATGGCTTACCCCTTATCCTCAGACTGTGACCCCTGGTTCTGGACCTCCCCAACATTGGGAACATTCTTTCTGCATCTAACCTGTCTAAACCCGTCAGAATTTTAAACGTTTCTATGAGGTCCCCTCTCATTCTTCTGAACTCCAGTGAATACAAGCCCAATTGATCCAATCTTTCTTGATAGGTCAGTCCCGCCATCCCGGGAATCAGTCTGGTGAACCTTCGCTGCACTCCCTCAATAGCAAGAATGTCCTTCCTCAAGTTAGGAGACCAAAACTGTACACAATACTCCAGGTGTGGCCTCACCAAGGCCCTGTACAACTGTAGCAACACCTCCCTGCCCCTGTATTCAAATCCCCTCGCTATGAAGGCCAACATGCCATTTGCTTTCTTAACCGCCTGCTGTACCTGCATGCCAACCTTCAATGACTGATGTACCATGACACCCAGGTCTCGTTGCACCTTCCCTTTTCCTAATCTGTCACCATTCAGATAATAGTCTGTCTCTCTGTTTTTACCACCAAAGTGGATAACCTCACATTTATCCACATTATACTTCATTGAATCACTGGACAGGGAATGAATCTTAAAGATAGTTAATAACTGGTTTAATTTGATTATATTGCTGATTTTCTAATTTTAACTTAATTGATAATTATGGCATATATTATTTAATTTTGTTTAATTATACTTACTCTTTATTATACTAATTTTACTATTGTATACTCCTTATTGTGTTATTTGCAGTGTAATTTGAATTTCTTTATTTTTTAGCTTTTTTGCTTGTGTCTATCTGCGTGCGCATTTTTGCTGCTGCTTCAGACCCGAGCCTTTAACCTCTTTTTACACTTCCTTCTCATGCTTTTTCTCTCTTTCCCTCAATGGTCAATATCTAACGTGTTGTAATATTGTTGTGAAGTGCCTTGGGATGTTTTACTACATTAAAGACGCTATATAAATAAAAATTATTATTATTACTGTGGTAATGCAACTGCTGCTGTAAATACAATAAAATTCACATGATGTGTTGGAGTCATCTTATAAAGTAAGTGTGTTTGTGATGTCATAAAGAATATATCACATTGGTGAATGAGAATAGGGTAATCAGATTCCCTTGCTGAAATTTTTGTTAGTGGATGATTCAGCCAACCGACAGAGAGACTTGGAGAGGTTCTTTGTTTTGCAGCACAGCTAAAAATCCAAGGTAAATTACAAACACACTTGGCTGAACTGAAGAGTCCAGATGGTCACGCCTATGGGAATAATAGGATGCTTGGGCGAATTCCATCGTGACCGAGAAACTTTCGGAGCATATGTGGAGCGGGTAGAAATGTTTTTCACCGCAAATAGTATTGTCGAAGTCCTCGATGATGAAAACCGTAACCGTGTTAGAAAGAAAACAGGCTATTTTCTTGACTGAGGCAGGCCCTGAGTTGCATGAAACCCTGAAAAATATGCTTTTTCCCAGCAAGTCAAAGGACACACCTCTGACAGAGGTTCTAACCAACAGCACAACAGTCCTGAGCCCCTGGAAATTGCTGAAAGTTATTGTTTTGGAATACGGCATCAATTCATTGATGAGAGTATCCGTGAGTAGCTTTAAAGAAACTATCCATTCACTGTCATTTCGGAAACTTTCAGGACCGAGCATTGCGTGACCGCTTTGTTTGTGGGATGAAAAATGAAGCAATCAGAAGAAAATTCATGACAACCCCTAACTTGACTTTTGATTTAGCTTTTCAGACAGCTAAGTCGATGGATATGGCCAACCAATATTCCTGAGAATTTCGTGCCATTTCCAGTCATCACACAACCAAGGTGAATTGCCTGCAGGTTAAAAGTAAAACGCAGTTGGGCCCCAAGGATTCAGCAACTGGCCACAGTAACAGTGAATTTAGGTCATGCTATCAGTGTCTGGGACAACACATTGCTCAAAGTTGTCCATATGTGAAGGCAGAATGTTTCTTATGCAAGAAAACTGGGCATCTTGCGAAGGCATGCCGACTGAAGAATAAACCAATTTTCAAATGCATAAGTAGAAATCGCCAGAGACTACATAGCATAAAATAAAAGCAACAGGACAAGGAGGTTCTGGAGTATCTAAGAAGATCAAGCTAGCATGTGATGCCTCTCCATATGGAGTTGGGGCAGTGATCTCTCTTCTAATAGTTTGTGGGGAGGAGAGACCAATTGCTTTTTCTTCACGCACACTCAGTGCCAGTGAGCGTAATTATGCAGAAATCGAAAGAGAAGCTTTGGCATTGATTTTTGGGCTGAAGAAGTTCCACAACTACTTGTATGGTCATAAGTTTACCATCGTTACTAACCATAAGCCTCTGACAGCAATCCTCCATCCAAAGTCCACAGTTCCAACCTTTGCTGCAATCCAAATGCAGAGATAGTCTTTGATTTTGTCAGCATATACGTATGACATTGAGTACAGATGATCAGCTGATCACAGTGATGCCGATGCTATATCCAGGTTGCCAGCCCCATCACAAGTTACACCCGATAGGGAAGAAGTTTTCTAATTTTCATACATTGATGAACTGCCAGTCACAGCTGAAGTGACAGATAGAGCAACCAACTGTGACCCAGTTATAAGAACATAAAAAAATAAGAAATAGGAGCAGGTGTAGGCCATTTAGCCACATGAGCCTGCTCCGCCATTTAATAAGATCATGGTTGATCTGATCTTGGGCACAGCTCCACTTCCCTACCCACTCCCCATAACCCTTCAGTCCCTTATCATTCAAAAATCTGTCTATTGCCACCTTAAATATATTCAATGACCCAGCCTCCACTGCTCTCTGTGGCAGAGAATTCCACAGATTTATGACCCTCTGAGAAGAAATTCCTCCTCATCTCAGTTCTAAATGGACGACCCTGTTAGTGTTATATCAGAAGAATCACTAAACACTCAGAGTCGGTTCCAACGCCAATGCGGCCTTTATTAACACCAGCGGGGAGGAAGCCTCAGGACTGGATCCAGGCACTTCACTCTGCAGAACAAAGGGTTTCATGGATCTTTATATGTTTTACAACAGTTTACTACAGTTACATCATATAGATTATAAATTCAATTAGACCAATAGATAGAGTTAGTTTCTAAACATAAAGTGGCTCATGTGTTGCTAAGAGATGTGTTGCTAAGAGATGTGTTGCTAAGGGGTGCGTTGCTAGGAATGACTCATGTTCCAGGCTCCCCTTATCTTACTGTCCTTGGGTGCTGTCTTTGGTAGCCTCCTTATCTTAATCCTGTTACCGAGTCGTATTGTCCTTACTTCCACCAGAACATTTAGTCCTGAGGCCTGGCTGATTAAAGACACCTGCAGAATTTGCTTGTTATTCCTGTGTGTGGGAAATAACAATTATCAGTTTCCAGGAATGCGGTCTAATTCAGCTAACAGAAATCCCTTGAGGCTTCACTGGTAGCCATTTTATGATACAAGTTACATATAGTTCTAACCTTATACTACAGGTGCCGTTGCCCTAGGGTGCCTAATGCCTACAACAGACCCCTTATTCTTAAACTATGCCCCGTAGTTCTTGATTCCCCCATGAGTGGAAACATCCTCTCTGCATCTACCTTGTAGAACCTCCTCAGTATCTTATATGTTTCAATAAAATCACCTCTCATTCTTCTCAACTCCAAAGAGTATAGGCCCAACCTGCTCAAACTTTCTTCATAAGTCAATCCCTTCATCTCAGGAATCAACCTGGTGAACCTTCTGTGAACAGCCTCCAATGCAAGTATATCCCTCCTTAATAAGGAGACCAAAACTACATGCAGTCTCACCAATGCCCTGTACAGTTGTAGCAGGACTTCCCTGCATTTATACTCTATCCCCCTTGCAATAAAGGCTAACATTCCATTTGCCTTTCTGATTGCTTGCAGTGCCAGCATACTAACTTTTTGTGTTTCATGCACAAGGACCCCCAGGTCCCTCTGTCTAAGGTGTATGATTATATTGCAAATGGCTGGCCAAACCAGGTATCAGAGAAAGATATTCATCCATACTTCGTTCTTAGGAATGAATTATCAGTGGATAAAGATTGTATCATGTGGGATGCAAGAGTAGTTATTCTAAATAAGTTCAGATCGAAATCGTTCGGAGATCTTCACGACTAGCATCTGGGAATGTGCTTGACGAAGAGTTTTGCATGCAGTTACCTATGGTGGCCAGATCTTGATAAAGATATAGGGCTAGAACCTCCACTTGTTTTGCCTGCTTAATGCCCACTTATCATCCATTTTACCGCTGAAATTATGTATAACGCCCATTGGCACAAAATGGAAAGTGGCAGGCATTTTTCGGAAACTTATCGCCAAGCGTTACTTTCCCCATGTGCTTAATGCTGAGAAAAAATATTACCGCCTGCCCACTTGTTTTGGGCGGAATCAGCAGGATGGGTCAATTTAATGCCCATAATATTGCCCAGGATTACTTTCCCCACAGAATTAACGCCGAGATTCAATATTAGCGCCCAGCAACTGTTTTTTGTTATAAAGAGCATATTTACCCAAACTAGTGACCATGGAGATCGCCCATCATCAATTTCACCATCTCGCACACAATATCGCTCGCTCAAAGAACCGTCCACAAAGAATGGAACTAACCGGAACGAATCACAGCATTATGGACGCCAAGTTGTAGATCACATGTTGCGTCCTTTAAAAGGCTGCTGTGTTTCAACCTCGGCGGACTTCGGATGTACTCTGCAGGTCATTGGAGTTGATATGAACATCTGTAAAAACATCATGACCACACTGTGACCGATTGGAATTGAAAAGGTATGCTCGTCGGGACATTCCTTGTTTGTGTGCAATCGATGGAAACAGAGAGCCACTGCAATGTGGCCTGTCCTTTCTCATCCTCTCTCGGTGACAAAATACATGCAGCAGACTCGACATCGCCGAAGGAACGCTGCACTGCATTATGTGCCTAATGTACGAAGTGAGAGACAGATGAGATGGATCAGATGTTACACAACCCGCAAGTACAAGGAGAAGCATTCTTACAACGGCTTGCCCAACACCCCCTGCCTTCGGAGACTGCGCTTCCACAAGGAGGTTATCACTGATAAGGGCAGACCTGCAACCTGCTAGCACCATCAGTACTGCACTGTCCGTCGAGGTCAAAGTCACCACGGCACTGTCGTTCTATGCCTCAGATACTTTTCAGGCCACAGCTGGTGACATTTGTGAACTTTCTCAGCATGCCACACATCACTGCATTCGACAGGTCACTGAAGCCCTGTACACACGTAGGAAGGACTTGATCAGCTTTCCTATGACCAGGGAGGCACAGAGTGAGGGCTCTAGGTTTCTCCAGAAATGCAAACTTCCCCAAGGTGCAGGGAGCAATAGACTGTATGCACATCGTGATGCGGGCACCTTTTCAGGATGCTGAGGTTTTCAGGAACCGCAAGGGATTTCATTCCCTGAATGTCCCGCTGGTTGTCGACCACCAGCAAATTATACTGGCAGTGAATGCTCAATTTCTGGGCAGCATCCATGATGCTCACATCCTGCATGAGAGCATTGTATCTGACTTGTTTAACAATGAGCCACAAGGTCAATGCTGGATGCTTGGTGACAAAGGATATGGTCTCGTCACCTGGCTGCTGACCCCGCTGCGTGACACCCACACCAAGGCCGAGAGGCGATACAACGAGAGCCACAGAGCAACTCGCAATATTGTGGAGAAAACCATTGGAGTGCTGAAGCAGCACTTCAGATGCCTGGACCACTCAGGAGGTGAGCTCCAATACTACCCTGAGCAGGTAGCTCAATTCGTGGTGGTGTGCTCCATGCTACACAAGTTGGCTATCAGGAGGGGACAAGAATTGTCTGGTGAGTCTGACAGTCCACCTCACCAGAGAGAGGAAGAGGAGGATGAGGAGGCGGACACTGACATCGGGCTAGACAATCAGGCTGACACTGAAGCCAAGCCCCTGCGCCCCCCCCTGTAGACCGCATGAAAGGGCCTGTGGTGGCATTATAGCTGCAAGAGCCTTACATCAGGACCTCATCAGTGATCGCTTTGCCTGAAAGAACGTTGGTGTTATTTACAAGGCTGACACACTGCTGGGTGTGCAGGTCATACATCAATGGTGGACATCACCTTGGTGACAGTTAAAGTTTACGTTGGTTGAAGTTAAGTGTGATCATACCCTTTGATGTTAAGGAATCACCAGTGTGTAATGTTGCATCTATCTGAGCCAATGTGCTGCAAGATTTTGTTAAATAAAAACATTTAAACTGAACATAAGTCTGAAATCATCAGTATTTCTATACAAACCAAACCTCCGCCTCCCCCCCACCCCCCGTTTCTCCTCCCCACCTCTACCCCTTCCCCTCCTGACTCCGCCTGGCCGAGGAGGTCCTCAGGCGATGCTTCATTGCGGGACGGGGGGGCGGTGGTAATGGCTGGTGTTGCTTGGACGGATACGGGCGCGGTCGGTCCCGAGCTGGGAGCATGCTCCGAGCCATAAGCAAGATGTTGCTGCTGGCTCTCATGTGTGGTTGGCAATGGTGGTGCGTCACCTTGGGGTGCAGTGCGGTGCTCCGGGACCACTGGGAGCCCTATGCCACCAGTGTTCCTGGCTACCAGCTCCAGGGCCTCCTCCATCCCTTCCATTTTATATGTTATTTGTTGGACAAAAACTCTGTGCCAACTATGTTGCTTAATGGGTTTTTGCTGCTGGTGAATCTCCATCGTTCCTCCCACAACAGCCAAACAAGCACACACCACAGCCACACATGCTTCAGTGCCTCTGTACTCCCTCTCTCTCTGTCTCCCCTTCTGTGCATGTCATGATGACCCTTGACCTCCTGAATTGCGGGAATCGAGCATTGCCATGCCGTTGCTAAGGATGGCCACACTTTATGGCAGAAGGTCAGAAAAACCTAACGCTACTGCCCATTTGATATCGCTTGCGGTAACGCCCATTTTCAAAAATGTAAACTAGGTGTTTTGAGAATGGGTGAGAAGCCGACGATCTGAAAACCCTTTTTTAATAACGATGGAAATAACGCCCATTTTTGGGCGATAAGTTCAAAAGTGGAGGTTCTAGCCCATAGAATACATCCTTAGTCAATGTACACCATGTCAATCGCCAAGCAAGAAATCACCATCAGTACTAATACAGCCATGGAAATGGCCTCACAGTGTGTAGTAAATGTTACATATCGATGTTGCTGAGCTAGAAGGACAATAATTGTTCATTATGATTAATAGCCATTCAAAGTGGGTGGATATATTTCCGATGCGGAAAATAACAAGTAAAACACTGGACAATTTGCGAAGATTGTTTTCTACATATGGCCCTCCAGAATAAATTGTATCTGATAATTGGTCGCAATTTTGTTCAGAAGAATTTGCATAGTTAATGAGCAGAAATAGTGTGAAACATACCAAAGTTCCACCATACCACCCTGCTTCAAATGGTGCAGCAGAGTGCACAGTACAAATTGTAAAATGTGCCCTCATCAAGCAAATGTTGGATTCAAATCCAAGGAAATGGTAGTTGTCGTTAGACCAAAAACTAGCAAATTTTCTAACTATTTATTGTAATACTGCTCATACAAATCCTGGTAGAACACCAGCAAAGTTGTTTCTCAAACAACAGCCACAAACCAGATTCTCATTGTTAAAACCAAACTTGGCACAATCAGTAGAAGAGAAACAATTAAGACAGAAAGAGAATCATGCTAGAGGCAGAGTAAGAGAGAGAAGTGTGAAATTGAAATAGAAGGTGAGAGTGAAGAACCATCACCATAAAAGGTTAAAGTAGTTACCAGGAAGAATAGAAGGATGGTATGTTGCCTCCCTGGTGCAAGAGTCAGGGATGTCTCGGAGTGGCTGCAGCACATTCTGGAGGGGGAGGGTGAACAGCCAGCTGTCGTGGTGCATATAGATACCAACGATATAGGTGAAAAACGGGATGAGGTCCTACAAGCTGAATTTAGAGAGCAATGAGTTAAATTAAAAAGTAGGACTTCAAAAGGTTGTAATCTCAGGATTGCTACCAGTCCACATGCTAGTCAGAACAGGAATCACAGGATAGCTCAGATGAAAATGAGGCTTGAGGAATGGTGCAAGGGGGAGGAATTCAAATTTCTGGGACATTGGAACTGGTTCTGGGGCAGGTAGGACCAGTACAAACTGGATGGTCTGCACCTGGGCAGGACCGGAACCAATGTCCTAGGCGGAGTGTTTGCTAGTGCTGTTGGGAGGGTTTAAACTAATGGCAGGGGGATGGGAATCTATGCAGGGAGACAGAGGGAAGTAAAAAGGGGGCAGATGTAAAAGGTAGGAATGAGAAAAACAAGAGTGGAGAGCAGAGAAATCAAGGGCAAAAATCAAAAAGGGCCACATTACAACATAATTCTAAAAGGACAAAGAGTGTTAAAAAAACAAGCCTGAAGGCTGTGAGTCTCAATGCGAGGAGCATTCATAATAAGGTGGATAAATTAACTGTGCAGATAGCTGTCAACGGATATGATGTAATTGGAATTACGGAGACATGGCTCCAGGGTAACCAAGGCTGGGAACACAACATCCAGGGGTATTCAATATTCAGGAAGGATAGACAGGAAGGAAAAGGAGGTGGGGTAGCATTACTGGTTAAAGAGGAGATTAACGCAATAGTAAGGAAGGACATTAGCATGGATGATGTGGAATCTATATGGATAGAGATGCAAAACATCAAAGGGCAGAAAACGTTAGTGGCAGTTGTGTACAGACCACCAAACAGTAGTAGGGAGGTTGGGGACGGCATCAAACAGGAAATTAGGGACACATGCAATCGGGTACAGCAGTTATCATGGGTGACTTTAATCTACATATTGATTGGGCTAACCAAACTGGTAGCAATACTGTGGAGGAGGAGTTCCTGGAGTGTATAAGGGATGGGTTTCTAGACCAATATGTCAAGGAACCAACTGGAGAGCAGGCCATCCTAGACTGGGTCTTGTGTAACGAGAGAGGATTAATTAGCAATCTGGTCGTGCGAGGCCCCTTGGGGAAGAGTGTCCATAATATGGTAGAATTCTTCATTAAGGTGAAGAGTGACACAGTTAATTCAGAGACTAGGGTCCTGAACTTAAAGAAAGGAAACTTCAACAGTTTGAGACATGAATTGGCTGGGATTAGATTGGCGAGTGATACTTAAAGGGTTGACGGTGGATAGGCAATGGCAGACATTTAAAGATCACATGGATGAACTTCAACAATTATACATCACTGTCTGGAGTAAAAATAAAAAAGGGAAGGTGGCTCAACCATGGCTAACAAGGGAAATTAGGGATAGTGTTAAATCCAAGGAAGAGGCATATAAATTGGACAGAAAAAGCAGCAAACCTGAGGACTGGGAGAAATTTAGAATTCAGCAGAGGAAGACTAAGTGTTTAATTAGGAGGGGAAAAATAAAGTATGAGAGTAAGCTTGCAGGAAACATAAAATCTGAGTCAAAAACTTTTATAGATATGTAAAGAGAAAAAGATTAGTGAAGGCTAATGTAGGTCCACTGCAATCAGAATCAGGTGAATTCATAATGGGGAACAAGGAAATGGCAGACCAATTGAATAAATACTTTGGTTCTGTCTTCACTAAGGAAGACACGAATAACCTCCCGAAAATACTAGGGGACCGAGGGCCGATCGAGAAGGGGGAAACTGAGGGAAATCCTTATTAGTCAGGAAATGGTGTTAGGGAAATTGAAGGGACTGAAGTCCGATAAATCCCCAGGGCCTGATAGTCTGCATCCCAGAGTAATTAAGGAAGTGGCCCTCGAAATATTGGATGCATTGGTGGTCATTTTCCAACATTCCATGGATTCTGGATTAGTTCCTATGGATTGGAAGGTAGCTAATGTAACTCCATTTTTTTTTAAATGGAGGGAGAAAAAAAACAGGGAATTATAGACCGGTTAACCTGACGTCGGTAGTGGGGAAAATACTGGAGTCAATATTAAAAATATAATAGTAGCGCATTTGGAAAGCAGTGACAGGATTGGTCCAAGTCAGCATGGATTTATGAAAGGGAAATCATGCTTGACAAATCTTCTAGAGTTTTTTCAGGATGTAACTAGTAGAGTGGATAAGGGAGAACCAGTAGATGTGGTGTATTTGGACTTTCAAAAGGTTTTTAACAAGATCGCACACAAGAGATTAGTGTGCAAAATTAAGGCACATGGTATTGGGGGTAATGTATTGATGCGGATAGAAAACAGGTTGGCAGAGAGGTAGCAAAGAGTGGGAATAAACGGGTCCTTTTCAGAATGGCAGTCAGTGACTAGTGGGGTGCCGCAGGGTTCAGTGCTGGGATCCCAGCTCTTTACAATATATATTAATGATTTGGTTGATGGAATTGAGTGTAATATCTCCAAGTTTGCAGATGACACGAAGCTGGGTGGCAATGCGAGCTGCGAGGAGGATGCTAAGAGGTGCAGGATGACTTGGACAGGTTAGGTGAGTGGGTAAATACATGGCAGATGTGGTATAATGTAGATAAATGTGAGGTTATCCACTTTGGTGGCAAAAACAGGAATGCAGATTAATATCTGAATGCTGAAAGATTAGTAAAAGGGGAGGTGCAACGAGACCTGGGTGTCATGGTACATCAGTCATTGAAGGTAGGCATGCAGGTGCAGCGAGTAATAAAGAAAGCAAATGGCATGCTGGCCTTCATAGCGAGGGGATTTGAGTATAGGAGCAGAGTGGTCTTGCTGCAGTTGTACAAGGCCTTCGTGAGACCACACCTTGAGTATTGTGTACAGTTTTGGTCTCCTAATCTGAGAAAGGACGTGCTTGCTATTGAGGGAGTGCAGCGAAGGTTCACCAGACTCATTCCCGGGATGGCAGGATTGACATATGAGGAAAGACTGGATCGGCTCGGCTTATACTCACTGGAATTTAGAAGAATGAGAGGGGATCTCATAGAAACGTATAACATTCTGATGGGACTGGACATGTTAGATGCAGGAAGAATGTTCCCAATGTTGGGGAACTCCAGAACCAGGGGACACAGTCTAAGGATAAGGGGTAAGCTATATAGAACCGAGATGAGGAGAAACTTTTTCACCCAGAGAGTTGTGAACCTGTGGAATTGTCTGCCACAGAAAGTTGTTGAGTCCAGTTCGTTGGACATATTCAAAAGGGAGTTAGATGTGGCCCTTACGGCTAAAGGGATTGGGGGTATGGAAAGAAGGCTGGGGTGGGGTACTGAGATTGAATGATCAGCCATGATCTTATTGAATGGCGGTGCAGGCTTGAATGGCCGAATGGCCTGCTCTGCACCTATTTTCTATGTTTCTATGTTTCTATGGACAAGTTAGGTTTGTTCACATTGATCATAGTTTATCTGCAGATGTAGAAGGAGTTGGAAGTTGGAATGATTTGATTATTTCTGATGAGTCAGATGGGCCAAAATTCGCTGTCCCTGAAGGGACTGGTACCATCACGTTCGGGTGTTTTTTCCTCCCCGAGCCATATTCAGGTCGGGGGAGATTCCAGCGGTGCGCACTTCTGCCGGATTCGGCGGGGTGAAACCGCAATAAAGGCATTTATGCCGCGGTGACCACAGCAGTTTGCAGGTCACTGAAAAGCGAGATTTATTTCTGGCAGTACCCCCATGAGGTTTCTCAGTCAGTCCACAAACGCAACACCGCTGGATTATTCCCATGATTGGATCCATTTTTTTGCCAGATAGCTTTTTATTTTGTTGCCGACATTGGACCTGCTGAGTGATGTTCGGAGGTTTTGAGAGACTTTTGGAGGACTTTCAGCCTGACTCTTCAATGGAGGCTGTTGGTCTTATTCTGGGTTCCAGAGACCTGCTTCGCAGGGTGCACCCTGAGGATGGGATCAGTGTTGGCAGGGGAACACCTGATACACCTGGGCAGGCGCAGGACGGCACGCAGGAGAAGGCGTCGCCATCAATACTGTCTAGAGAGGCAGCGGGCAAGGGAGGCAGTAGCCATGGCTACCCAACAGAGAGAAGGGCGTGCAGATGTGTGCAGATCTGCAGATAGGGCCAGGAGAGAGATGGCATCAGGAGGAAGGCGAGGGATGCTGACCCCCCTCTCCAAATACTGGGAGAGGAGCCTTTGCAGCAAGAGCCTCCAGAGGAGCCAGAGAATGAGGAGGTGGCCCGCAGTTATCTGCCAGGGGAGTTGGCCAACGCAGACGTGGGGGAAAGAGGCCCTACCCTCAAAGGGTCTACAGACCTCAGTTCTCCTTACTCCAGCTCAGTGATGAGCAATGCCTGCGACGGCTAAGATTTCGGAAAGAAGTACTCAGGGAGCTCTGCACTGTCCTGCGAGAAGATCTGCAGCCTCAAACAAGGCTCAGGACCACTCTGACCGTGGAGACTAAGGTCACCATCACTTTGAATTTTTATGCCACGGGGTCTTTCCAGTCTGCCACTGTAAACGTTGGCAATATCTCCCAATTCTTGGCACATTGGTGCATCCAGCAGGTCACATATGCACTGTACAGGAGAAGGGTCCAGTACATCTCCTTCCCAATGACACGGAACAAACAGGTGGAGTGGCAGGCCGGATTTGCCTGAATTGTAGGCTTCTCGAGGGTGCAGGGTGCCATTGACTGCACACACGTTGGACTGAGGGTAGCACATCACCCCGAGATCTTTGTCAACCACAAAGGCTTCTACTCGCTGAATGTGTAGCTCATGTGTGACCACCAGCATCGGATCCTGGCAGTTGATGCGAGATACCCACGAAGCAGCCATGATTTCTTAATTCTGCACCAGACCAGTGTGCCCGCCCTCTTCACTGGCAGAATCAGGATTGCGGTTGGCTGCTTGGGGACAAGGGATATCCCCTGTCCACTTGGCTGCTCACTTCTCTGCGGAACCTCAGGACAGTGCCAGAGCATGCATACAATGCCGCTTATTGTGCCACCAGGTGCATCATCAAGCAGTGCATAGGCATTCTCAAGCAAAGGTTCCTGTGCCTGGACCGCTCTGTTGGCACTTTGCAGTACTCTCCTCACTGGGTCTCCATATTTGTCATGGTCTGCTGCATGCTGCACAACCTGGCCATCATGAGGGTACTGCTGCTGGAAGTCAAGTCAGCACTCCCACCTGATGAGGAGGAGGAGGAGGCGCAGGTGGAGGAGGAGGATCCCCGTCACCGCAGAGCTAGGAGGCATCATCCCCATCGCAACCCTGGAAGGGAGGTGCAGCTGTATCTCATAGCTGCTCACTTCAGATAATCCCATCCACACATGACCCTTCAGCTCCCACTTTCAATGGCCATCACAAGGAATGCCTTCACATAGAATTGCTCACTCCCAGATGAAACACCTGGCCAGATATATGTGCCAAATATAAAGATTTATCAAATTATCCAAATCACTGCAAAAATAGAACAAACAACAATATTCTAATAATTGTTATGTATGGAGAAAGAGTCAGACTGAACACTGTGAGCTCAAAGTAAAGTGTGACTTTAGTCTTTTATTGCAGGTCTCCAGAGTGCCTCTCCAACCTGTGAAGCCTTCTTAAATACCTGTGCTCCCAAGGGATTATGGGATCGCTTGGGACTCTGGGGAATGAGCCCTCTGGTGGTTGTACAGAGTAAATACAAGTCCACATATATAACAATAATCTAATCAATTTTTTACCCCTGTGCATCTCACTATAACACCTCTAACGCATGACTACCCTAACACAACACTTAAGTGTCATCGCTGTGGCTGCATCATGGGTCTGGGAAGGCTGCTGTGGTTGTTGTCTGGGACCTCCAGCTGTCCTTCTAGGACGCCCTGGAACACTCTGGGCCTGGAAGGACTGGGTGCAGACTGGCCAGCACCCTCTTGGGAGGGTGCAGTCTGGCTTGGCTCGGGGGGAGCCATGTGTGGAATCACTGGCAGAGTGGAAGGTCTGGGGCCAGGAATCTTGTGATCCTGAGAGAGCACATCAGCAGGATCCTGGTCCGAGGAGCCTGCGTCACTCCCCGGGGGCAGCACATGACCACCACCACCAAGTTGAGGGAGGTCAGGTCGGTGCAGTGGCACAAGACCGGAGGGTCCCCCGCCAGCCGTGTTGGACCCAGCCATGAAAGCAACACTGAGGTGTCTGGTGGCATCGAGCGGAGACAGCATGAGAGCAGCCAGAGTCTCAAATCCACCAGTGATGACAGCGGTTTGATGCTCCATGGCAGCACTAAGATGCTCTGTGGCCTGTTGTCCAGATAGCAAAAGAGCAGTCTGCGCTTCCAGGGCAGCAGCTATCCTCTCCAAAGCAGCACCGATGCGCTCGTTCCTTCGCGCCTGTTCTAAAATGGCAGCTGCCACATCACCTGCAGGCTGCATCACAGGTGGATCCATATGGACACGCTAGGAGTCCACCATCACTTGCACACTGGCAATGATGGGCTCCATGGTGTGCGCAGAGCTGTCGAGTATTCGAGAGGCGCACTCCTCCACACTCCTGACCACTTCCGACAGCCTCTCTAGCACCTTTGTCAGTGCCCCCAGCATCTGCAAATGCATGGCCTCCACCCTGCTCTCATAAGGCACAACATCGATGGGCTTGTCTGAGTCCTCCTCAGCAGAACTCTGGTGCGGACTCGCCCCCCCAGAGAGTTGGCACCTGAGGTTCCCTAGCCCCATCACCATGCTGCAGCCCACTAGTCCCTGGTGCAATACCCAGTGCCACCCTACCTACCATGTCAACTCCCAACAATATCTGAGCTGGCGCATGTGGTTGGGAGCAGTGACACACTTGTGCTATCCATCTCTTTCTCGTCCTCATTATTTCTTGACATGAGCCTGGGAGCACTGAATATCAGTGGAGACCTCAGTGTCCTCATCTCCTTGGGGAGATATCAGGCAGCCTACGCTTCAGGTCTGCATGTGGTCTCACAGGTGTCTGTCTTGGTGTGTCATCTGCAAGCATAAATGGGAGAAAGACTGCCGTGAGGGGGAGGTGGCGGATTGAAGCATAGAGCCTGCAATTAGTACACCTTTGGACGGAAAAGCACAGTAAGCGCTGGCGCATTCAAGTAGCGAGCACATTCAACGACGGCCTCACTTACCAATGCTGCCCTCATCGCTGCCGCCAGTCCCACTACCCACGGGGAGGCGGCGTGACATCTGCAAGCATAAATGGGAGAAGGGTTGCCATGAGGGAGCGGTGGGGGATGAAGGCATGGAGGATGCAACTAGCAGACTTCCACGAACGTAAGGAACAGTAGGCGCTGGCACATTTCAATGAGGAAGAGAATCATTCAAGGATAGCCTTCACTTACCCACATCGGCGTCTGCACTACCGTCAGCCACAGGGAATGCAGCAAGGACACCGACCAATGCTTGAGGCCTCTGCTCCAGAGGAATGAGAACCTATTTCTCTGTTTCTTCATCCTCGGTCATCCTTTGCTCAGCTATATTGTGAGCCAGTTTGGCCTGCAAAAGAAAGCATGGTTGGTGAGTACCATGTGATGATGCATGAGAAATGCGTGCACAAGTGTTTGTCCCTGATATGCAGCTGTAAGTGTGAGATGAAAGGAAGCCTCCATTGCAAGAACACACACATATATGTATAGATGCATGAACAATGAAATGCACCTTGAATGACTAAACAGTGAGTATGGGAAATAAGAGCATGTTGAAGGAGAGTCTCGCAGTTGCAAGGTCAGCAGTTGGTGGAAAAGGTACTCACTTTCATAAGCCGGATGATGTCACTGAACCTCTTCCTGCACTGCACGGATGTCCTCACATATATGGAGATGCCTGACGTCTCCCCTGCAATTTCCCTCCATGCATTATTTACTGCCTGTCTGCCCGGTCTCCCCATGTCAGGAAACAGTATTCTTCTTCTGTCCTCCACACTGTCCATCAATGTCTCCAGCTCCAGATCAGTGAACCTGTTGGCTCTCCATGCACCTCTTACACCAACCATCCTTCCAACCATCCTTCCCCCTTTAGGGCCTAGCTGCAAAGCCTAGCCTTTTTACAGCTGGCTCGTTAGAAACCCTTACCTGCATGCTGAATTTCTCTGTGGTAATTACAGTCCAATTAAGACAGCCACACCACTGAAAAATCCACTTTGGAATGGTTCCTTAGCGCTGGAACTCATTTTTACACTTTTGGAGCTGAATATGGTTCGGGCCAGCCCCGAAAAATTTTTGGCACTAATGGCCCCAAAAAATCGGGGTGAGCACCAGCTTTCCAGCGGTGCTGAATTTTGGCCCCAGACAGTCTTGTTACAAGTACAATACCAGTAGCAAATCCAACATCAGATATACTCGAAACAAGTCCAAGAGAAAGTCAGGATTTAAGTCTGAGTCAGAGTCAGGTAGACAAACAGTCTGAAGTTGTAGAGAGTCCAAATGTAGATCAAGGGTTGCCCTTGGAGAAAAACTCTCCTCAGGCTCAGCCTAGAATGAGTTTAAGTTCGATATCATGTATGGAAAGTTCTGTTCGAGAGCAAAGGTATCCTCTTTGAAACAGAATATCAGTGGTTAAGTTTGATTTGTAAATATGGCAAAATTAGGCAATATCTTTTGTTGTGTATAACCATGTAAATTATGTATAATGGTTATTTTGTTATGATTACTTCTTCATTAAGGAGGGAGAAGTTTAATGTAGCTCCATCCAGTGGACTACTGCTTCACCTAGTGGACTACTGTGGTAATGCAACTGCTGCTGTAAATACAATAAAAGTCACATGATGCATTGGAGCCATCTTATAAAGTCTGTGTGTTTGTGATGCCATAAAGAATATATCACAGGGAGAATTTCTTTAAAAATGTGAGATGATCTGCCATCAGGTATTAGTTCTTTTCATAAATGGCAGTCAAAGAGGGAGAGAATATATGGCAGTAAAAGGAGGCGGGAACGGATGGTAATCAAAGGGGGCAATGGATGACAATGAAGGAGCGAGAGATTGGGTAACTGAAGGGGAGACGGAAGCAGTGAACTGGATGGTTATGATGGCTAGAATGAGAGGGCAGGGGCACTAGGGAGAAGCTGGGAGCTTGGATTGAGTGCTAGAATTAACTTAGAAGGAGTGAGTAGGAGAGTGCCAACATTAACTGTGGAGGGGAGGGGAAGGGAAGCATGCCAGCTTGAACTGAGGGAGTGGAAGAAAAGTAGCAACTAGGTTGAAGAATGCCAGGTGAAATTGATAGGGGAGAGGGAGGAGAGTGCAATTTGAATTGGGAGAATTGGGGAAGAGAGTGACTCTAAAAGATTGGGGAATTAGATGAGGTACAATGGCTCTGCGACTGGGTCCAAAGGGGGTTAGACAGCCTTTGTGAAGCGGATGTAGGAGAGGGGCTACTGAACTAACATTTAGATAAGTGATAATGTGGTGAGTCTGTTGAAAATCAAGATGTCACTGTTTTACATTTTTTTTAGATTTAAAATCTGTTGTTCAGAAATATAAAATGCTTAAAATGAACCAGGATAAGCCATTTTATGCAAAAGTTCAAATGTTTACAGGGATCATGTCACCAGGTCCCCTTCGTAATATGCCACCAATTTTGAGCCTTCAATATTTAGATTTCTTCCTTCAGGCTTTCATGTACTTATGTTTTTCTTCCCTGCAATGCAAGCAATGGAATGTTATTTCTCCGGCAGCTTAAGTTCCATAGCCTATGTACATACTTGTTTCCACACGTCAGAGCCATACTTGAGTTGTCAGCATTTTTGGGGTGAGTCAGGTTTTTTTTTTAAGCTGTTCGCCAGCTTTTGCTTGGACAAAAGAGCTGAATTCCAGAGGTGAGGTGAGAGTGACTGCCCTTGACTTGATATCAAGGCAGCATTTGACCAAGTGTGGCATCAAGGAGCCCTAGTAAAATTGAAGTCAATGGGAATCAAGAGGAAAACTCTTCACTGGCTGCAGCCATATCTAGGACAAAGGAAGATGGTTGTGATGGTTGGAGGTCAATCATCTCAGCCCCAGGACATCTGTAGAATAATCCTCAAGGCAGTGTCCGTGGCTCAACTACCTTCAGCTGCTTCATCAATGATCTTCCCTCCATCATAAGGTCAGACGTGGGGATGTTTGCTGATGATTGCACAGTGTTCAGTTCCATTTGCAACTCTTCAAATAATGAAGCAGTCCGTGCCTGCATGCAGCAAGACCTGGACAACATTCAGGCTTAGGCTGATAAGTGGCAAGTAATATTCTCACCACACAAATGCTAAGAAATGACTATTTCCAACAAGAGAGAGTCTAACCACCGCTCCTTGACAGTCAACGGCATTACCATCGCTGAATCTCCCACCATTAAAATCCTGGGGGTTCACCATTGACCAGCCACAAAAATACTGTGGCTACAAGAGCAGGTCAGAGGCTAGGTATTCTGCAGTGATTGACTCACATCCTGACTCCCCAAAGCCTTTCCATCTACAAAGTACAACAATGGTGGAATACACTCCTCTTGCATGAATGAGTGCAGGTCCAACAACACTTGATTGGCACCTCAACCACCACCCTAAATATTCACTCCCTCCACCACCGGCGCACCCTGGCTGCAGTGTGTACCATCTACAAGATGCACTGCAGTTGGGGGCAGCCGAAACGGAGGAGGACACTCCATAGTCCCTCGCAGTTGACAGTGCCAAAGGCCTTTGTAAGGTCAAAGAAGGTCATATACAAGGGTTGGTGTTGTTCTCTGCATTTTTCTTGCAGCTGTCGCGTCGTAAAAATCATGTCCGTTGTATCCCATAGCCCCGTAGGAAGAGAGTGTTCGAAGATCAGGCCCTCAAATCTGGCACCAAGCTCATGGTCTGCAGGGCTGTAATGATACCTGCCTTCCTGTATGGCTCATAGACGTGGACCATATACAGTGGACACTTTAAATTGCTGGAGAAATAACACCAACAATGTCTCCACAAGATCCTGCAAATTCCCTGGGAGGACAGACGCACCAACGTTAGCGTCCTCGATCAGGCCAACATCCCCAGCATCGAAGCACTGACCACACTTGACCACCTCCGTTGGGCAGGCCACATTGTTCGCATGCCTGACACAAGACTCTCAAAGCAAGCGCTCGACTCGGAACTCCTACACGGCAAACGAGCCCAAGGTGGGCAGAGGAAATGTTTCAAGGACACCCTCAAAGCCTCCTTGATAACATGCATCATCCCCACCGACACCTGGGAGTCCCTGGCCAAAGACCGCCCTAAGTGGAGGAAGTGCATCCGGGAGGGCGCTGAGCACCTCGAGTCTCGTCACCGAGAGCATGCAGAAAACAAGCGCAGGCAGCGGAAGGAGCGTGCAGCAAACTAGTCCCACCCATCCTTTCCTTCAACGACTGTCTGTCCCACCAGTGACAGAGACTGTAATTCCCATATTGGACTGTTCAGTCACCTAAGAACTCATGTTTAGAGTGGAAGCAAGTCTTCCTGGATTTCGAGGGACTGCCTATGATGATATGATGGCACTGCAGTAACTCACCAAGACTTCTTCGGTAGCACCTCCCAAACCCGCAACCTCTACCACCACCACTTCCAAGTTCCCCTCCAAGTCACACACCGTCCTGACATGGAAATATATCGCCATTCTTTCATCGTCGCTGGGTCAAAATGCCGGAACTACCTCCCTAACAGTACTGTGGTAGTACCTTCACCACACGGGCTGCAGTGGTTCAAGAACACGGCTCACCACCACCTTATCAAGGATAATTAAGTATGGGCAATAAATACTGGCCTTTCCAGCAAGGCCCACATCCCATGAACGAATAAAAAATAAATCCTTGGTTGGCTTGTACATTAGCTGGGGCGTGGTGTTTGATCTCAAAATTAATTCTAATATTTTAAGTTGAGCCACAAATTCTAAAAGCACCAAATAGAACATTTATTGGATACAATGACTATCACTTCAAGAACAAATTGTGTTATAACAATTGCCTATTAAACATTTATAATTGTACTCATTCATAAATGGGGAAGTCCAGAACCAGGGGTCACAGTCTGAGGATAAGGGGTAAGCCATTTAGGACTGAGATGAGGAGAAACTTCTTCACCCAGAGAGTGGTGAACCTGTGGAATTCTCTACCACAGAAAGTAGTTAAGGCCAATTCACTAAATATATTCAGAAGGGAGTTAGATGAAGTCCTTACTACTCGGGGGATCAAGGGGTATGGCGAGAAAGCAGGAAGGGGGTACTGAAGTTTCATGTTCAGCCATGAACTCATTGAATGGCGGTGCAGGCTAGAAGGGCTGAATGGCCTGCTCCTGCATCTATTTTCTATGTTTCTATGTTTCTATGTTTTCTATGTTTAAACAAATGTAACAGAAGTCTCGAGTTGAGTGAAAAATGAAATCTGAATGTGAGCCTGAAAGCAGGTCTTAATATGAGGACTGAATACAAAAAATTAACCAGAGAAATAAAGCTAAAGGCCAAGATGCAGAAGATTATACCAAAAGTAACAACACACAGTCTAGAAATTTGTTGACTTAGCGGCACCAATTAACGCCCGAGAGGAGCGCTAACGGGCCGCAAAGCACCTACTGCCTGAACGCTGCAATATGACAGTCTGCCGTGAACTTCATTGCTGTTTTAGTGGCGGTGCTGTCATTTAGCGCTGCACACTCGATCGCCACCCATTTAGTGATGTTACATGCGTGCAATGCCCTTTTAGCGTCGCATTCACCAACTTGACTGCCTTCGCCTGCCGTACTCTCAACAGGGAAAGCAGGCACTACAACGAGGATCCCGGGGCAATATCAGAAGGACTGACCAGGTAAGTGTTCAGATTGCACTTTATTTATAGTTACTTACCTTTCTTACTTCTAGAAGACTGTTGGTAACGTTTCTTCCATTTCCTTGCAGTTTTTCTTGGTCCACCTCACCTCCTCTTTAGGCACAAAGATGTCAGTATCCTAGCGCCTCAACTTCAGTAGCACTCCTGTGCTACCGCCTCGTTAGGACCCTAAGAGGAATACTTCAGTTTGGCACTCCACAACCCTCTTGGGGCACTAAAAATGAATATCCCAGTTGGAGGCGGTAAACATTGCCCGGCGCTAAAGTTAGTGAACAGGCAGTGTCACGGCCTCAAACCGGGCTATATTGAATTTTTAGCCCTGGGTCAATATCATAAGATAAGAGAACTCAATGGGGCCGAAATTGCCCCTTTCTTTAAGGCCTCTTAACACCGGAAAGCGGCGGCCACACTGCAGAGTGCAATGGCCACCGACTTTTCGTGTAATGGTCGTCATTATCAAAATTCTGCTCCCGTGTTATCCCGGCAGTGACCCGTCACCCCTCTACCACTCCGCTGCTGCCGATCCATGTTTAGTGCAACATCACAGTTTGCACACTGATCTACGCCTCCCGACAGCGAAATTCCGCCGTGAAAATCTTCGGCACGCACAGCGGTGCCAAAACAAGCTTTTTCGTGGTGGTCCAGTGAGGCTGTGGCCTTCTGCAGTGGCGGCGTGTCTCCCCTTAAAGGGGAGGACCTACTGCCGCTGCCGCCATTTTTTTTTGTCAGCCGATTGCCATGTCGGTTCGACAATTATGCCCCCTGGTTCGGCCGGGCTGCCAGCAGCAAGCCTGACACCACCTCTTGGGTGCCAGGCCACTGGCTCAGCCAAAACACCCCCTGGTGGCCCAGTGGACTGAAGTTAAACCATCGCGGAAGCTGTCCCTTTTAAATGAAGGGGAGAACCGTGATGGTGCGGCGCTGTGATGACGTCATCACGGTGGTTACTACACTTCCCCCCAACCTCTGTCCCTCTGCTGTGCTCACCGCCTCAACATCCGTCCCCATTAAGAGCAACTTCCGGATCCGAGTGAAAAAAAAGAGTGGAATTTCGCTCAAGGGGTGACCTCAACCACTGCGGCAGTAAAAACACTCAAAACGGGTTGCGTGCGCCCCATTTCGGGTGAGGGACAATTTCGGCACCAATAAATCTCACAAATTTAAAATGGCCACCGAGAAAGACCAAAATGGCCACATAATTGAGGATGAACAGGGGAGGAGCAAGCAGTATAATGAGTATTTTGAAGATCTATACGATGTAAAGGGGGATGGGGGATGAATCAGTTCTGGAGAATCTGCTCTGTACAAATGGAGGGGAGTTTATGATATATTTCTTGGAAGTCGAAATAAAGATTTCTATTCATAGTTTTAATTCAAACCAGGTTCCTGATATTGATAATACAACTGCAGATTTGTTGCAGGTGGGTGAGGAACATACTGAGAAAGTGATGCAAAGACTTTTCACAAAATTCATGAACGAAAGCAAATACCTGGAGACTGGGGAAAGGTGATAATAATACCAATCTTCAAAAAAAGATGATAAGTAAATGCAGCAATTACAGAGAAATCAGTTTACTGAGTATATCCGGAAAAGTATTTATTAAGTCGCTGCATCAGAGAGTGAAAAGATACGTAGCAGTAGTATTGCATTAAGAACACCTTGGTTACAGACCAGGACGAAGTATAATAAATCAACTGTTTGTGATAAGACATTTTCAGAACACAACATCCATTGTTAACAACAATGTTCATAGATTTTAAACAGGTTTGTGACAGTGTATGGCAAGGAGAAATATGGCATGTCTTGAGGATATATGGTATTCAGGAGAAACTTGTCAGATTGATATAAAGCATCTACAACAAGTCCCTGAGTGTTGTAAGAATAGAGAGGAAACTAACAGAATGGTTTAGATCAACAGTCAGGGTGAGACAATGATGCACATTGTCGCCTGATTTATTTAATCTAGTACTGGAAGCGATAATGAATCTGGCACTAAAAGATGATATTGGAAGAGTCTCCTTGTGTGGCAAGATTTCAAACTATTTCAGATTTGCTGATGGCATTCACCTTATAGCAACATCTAAACAGATTTGCAGAGACTAGCTGATAAAGTGTATGTGGAGCATAGAAAATGTGGATTACACATCAACGAAAGGCACAGGACCTATCACTTTGGAAGCATCAGGAAGATGTGCAGAAGTGATCAACCATCAATTCCATTGAATTGCATGCCCCCCTGAAACCCACCAGTACCACTTTTCCTTTACATCTTGCCCAGTCCTCCCACCCTTCCCAGACAAATGAAATTATGCATGAAACATACATACTCCATCACAACATAAAAGCTCTACAGCTCCTAATGAACCAATCTGCACAAATCGACAGTGATAAAATTCTGATTTTCTTTAATAGTAAATTAACAAATTCCACTAAACTTAATATTCACTCAGGTGCTAGCCAATATATTTTTTTAATTCATTCATGGGATGTGGGCATCGCTGGCAAGGCCAGCATTTATTGCCCATCCCTAATTGCCCTTGAGAAAATGGCGGTGCCTTCTTGAACTGTTGAAGTCCGTGTGGTGAAGGTACTCCCACAGTGCTGTTAGGGAGGGAGTTCCAGCATTTTGACCCCGCGACGATGAAAGAATGGCAATATACTTCCAAGTCAGGATGGTGTGTGATTTGGAGGGGTACTTGGAGATGGCAGTGTTCCCATGCACTCCGAGGTGGTAGAGGTTATGGGTTTGAGAAGTGCTGCTGAAGGAGTCTTGGTGATTTACTGCAGCACATCTTGTAGATGGTGCACACTGCAGCCATGGTATGCTGGCGGTGGAGGGAGTGAATGTTTAAGGTGGTGGATGGGGAGCCAATCAAGTGGGCTGCTTTGTCCTGGATGGTGTCGAGCTTCTTGAGTGTTGTTGGAGCTGCACTCGCCCAGGCAAGTGGAGAGTATTCCATCACACTCCTGACTTGTGCCTTATAGATGGTGAAAAGGCTTTGGGGAGTCAGGAGTTGAGGCACTCGCTGCAGAATACCCAACCTCTGGCCTGCTCTTGTTGCCACAGTACTTATGTGATTGATCCAGTTAAGTTTCTGGTCAATGGTGAACCCCAGGAATGTTGGTGATGGGGCATTCGGCCATGGCAATGCCGTTCAATGTCAAAGGGCGGTAGTTAGATTCACTCTTATTGGAGATGGTCATTGCCTGGCACTTGTGTGGTGTGAATGTTACTTGCCACTTTTCAGCCCAAGTCTGAATTTCAACCAGGTCTTGCTGCATGTGGGCATGGACTGCTTCATTATCTGCGGACGTGCAAATGGAATTAAACATTGTGCAATCATCAGCGAAAATCCACATTTCTGACCTTATAATGGAGGGAAGATCATTAATGAAGCAGCTGAAGATGGTTGGGTCGAGGACACTGCCTTGAGGAACTCCTGATTCAGGCAGTACCTAGCTGAGCAACGTTGATCAGGTTATTGGTGAATAAATGTCGCTTGATAGCACTGTTGATGAGACCTTTCATCACTTCGCTGATAATTGAGAGTAGTCTTATGGGGCAGTAATTGGCCGGATTGCATTTGCCCTGTGGCAATTTCCCACATCATTGGGTAGATGCCGGTGTTATAGCTGTACTGGAACAGCTTGGCTAGAGACGCGGCTAGTTCTGTAACGCAAGTCTTCAGCACAACAGCCCGGATGTTGTTAGGGCCCATAGCCTTTGCTATATCCGGTGTGCACAGCTATTTCTTGATATCACGTGGAGTGAATCAAATTTTCTGAAGATTGGCTTCTCTGCTGGTGGGTGTCATGTATGTATACTTGGGGTTACCAGCCACCAGGTGGCGCCACTGTAGGAGGTCATTGGGCTGTACGCACGTGTGTGCGGCCCAGGTATAAAAGGCAAGCCAACATGTAATGTAATCACTTTGGGCCCTAATAAAGCAGAGCCAGGTTTGTACCTGTGTTAGTTTAATGTATAAAGTCTATTGAGTTATTACATACATAACATTTGGCGATGAGGTAACTTAAGAAGCTTCGCTTGCAAAAATGAGCACAAGTGGAATTCTGGAGAGATTCGTGGAGAAAGAGGACTCATCCGATATTATCGATCGCCTGGACCAGTATTTCGTGGCCAACAAAATGGAGGAACCCACTGATGCAGTTAGGCGCTGGGCAGTCTTCCTCATGGATTGCGGACCGAAAATCTATGGACTCAAAGAATCTTCTTTCACCTGCAAGTCCAACCTACAAGGACTATGAAGAATTGTGTGCTCTGGTACATGACCATCTCAAACCAGAAGAAGGCATCATCATCTTACGATATCGATTCTCGACGCACATTCGTTCTGAGGGCCAGGATGTGTCGGAATTCATTGCTGACCAAAGACGTCTAACTGGACCATGTAAGTTCGAAAACGGGTTGGAAGACATGCTGCGGGACTTCTTTGTAATCAGCATCAACCACGAGGTGATCCTGCATAAGCTACGGACAGCGGAGATGCTGGATTTGAGCAAAGCCATCATGATTGCCCAGGCATGCATGACGACGGACAAAAACTTAAAGCAGATATCATTAAAAAATTAGAACCCGACAAGTATTGTAGACAAGATTGTATCGTCCTTTGGCAGAGCTGCATATGGCAGGGCCTACTCGACTGCATCTGCAAAATCTGTGGCTGCCCAAAGTTCGCCAACGGGAATGAATCCAATTTCACCGTGTTGGCAATGTGGGGGTAATCATCGGCCTCATCAGTGTCAGTTTAAACATTACATTTGTAAAGGCTGTTCGAGACTGGGAATCTCCAGCACGTGTCTGCAACTGAGCAAGTGTGCTGCAACACACCACGTGGAGGATGATGACCAGTATAGCGCGAATGCGGATATGCAATCCGAGATACCAGAGGAGGAAGTGTATGGACTGTATTCGTTCCTAACAAAGTGCCAACCGTTAATGATTAATGTGAAACTTAACGGTGTGCCGATACCGATGGAATTGGACATGGGTGCGAGTCAATCAATAATGAGCCAGAGGACATTCGACAAGCTGTGAGATACTGTGAGGCCTAAGCTGAGTCCAGTCAATGCCAAGTTGCGTAGATACACTGAAGAACTCATAACGGTGATTGGCAGTGTGTTTTATGATGGTGCGGTTCATGATTTACCGTTATGGATTGTTCCAGGCAATGGTCCAACGCTGTTCGGCAGGAATTGGCTAGAAAAAATCAAATGGAATTGGAACGATATCAAAGCTTTGTCGTCAGAGGATGATACTCCATGTGCTCAAGTGCTGAGCAAGTTCCCCTTGCTGTTTGAACCAGGTATCGGCAATTTCACGGGAGCCAAGGTGCAGATCCATGTGGACTCGGATGCAAGACCCGTCCATCATAAAGCTCAGGCGGTTCCGTACATGATGAGGGAGAAGGTCGAAATCGAACTGGACAGACTCCAGCGTGAAGGGGTCATATCACCGGTTGAATTTAACGAATGGGCCAGCCTCATTGTTCCTGTGTTGAAGAGTGATGGGACTGTCAGGATTTGTGGCGACTACAAGGTTACGATCAACTGAGTTTCGAAACAGGATCAATACCCGTTATCGAAAGCTACTGACCTGTTTGCAACACTAGCTGGGGAGAAGTTGTTCACTAAACTGGATCTGACGTCGGCCTACATGACACAGGGGCTGGTCGAGATGTCGAAGAAACTTATTTGCATCAACACTCATAAAGGACTGTTTATCTACAACAGATGTCTTTTCGGAATTCGCTCGGCTGCAGCCATATTTCAGAGGAACATGGAGAGTCTACTGAAGTCCGTCCCTAGAACCGTCATGCTCCAAGATGACATCCTGGTCACAGGTCGTGACACCACCAAACATCTGAACAACCTGGAAGAGGTTCTACATCGTCTGGACAAAGTGGGACTCAGACTGAAACGTTCGAAGTATGTCTTCATGGCACCGGAAGTCGAATTCCTGGGAAGGAACATTGCTGCTGACGGCATCAGGCCTACGGACTCGAAAACCAAGGCCATCAAAAATGCACCCAATCCTCAGAATGTGACGAAGCTGCATTCATTCCTTGGTCTACTCAACTACTTCGGTAATTTCCTACCTAGATTGAGCACTTCTTTAGAGCCACTGCACATGCTGCTAAGAAAAGGCAACAACTGGGTTTGGGGTGCGTCTCAAGATAGAGCTTTTGAGAAAGCTACTAATCCGCTTTGCTCTAACAAGCTGCTGGTACATTATGATCCGTGTAAGCATTTAGTATTGACCTGTGATGCTTCGTCATATGGAGTTGGTTGCATGCTCCAACAAGCTAATGAGTCGGGTAAACTACAACCTGTTGCGTGTGCTTCTAAAAGTTTGTCAAAGGTGGAAAGAGCCAACAGCATGGTAGAAAAAGAAGCATGAGCCTGTGTGTATGGGGTTAAAAAGATGCATCAGTACCTGTTTGGTCTTCGGTTTGAACTGGAAACAGATCACAAGCCACTCATTTCATTGTTTTCGGAAAACAAAGGTATCAACACCAATGCATCGTCTCGCATCGAGAGGTGGGTGCTGAGATTATCTACTTATGATTATGTCATTCGCCATAGACCTGGCACCGAGAATTGTGCTGATGCACTGAGCCATCTGCCGTTGTCCACACCGGAGGTGGAGATGCCACAACCTGCAGACCTACTGTTAGTTGTAGATGCTTTTGAAAGTGAAGGAACCCCTGTCACAGCTCAACAATTTAAGACCTGGACCAACCAGGACTCGATATTATCAGTTGTGAAATGTTGTGTCCTTAGTGGTGATTGGTCTGCTATAGCAAACAAATTGGTGATGAGTCCAAACCTTAGAACCGTCGCAAAGACAAACTATCCATTCAGTCAGATTGTTTACTATGCGGTAATCGTGTTGTTATGCCTAAGAAACGCAGAGAGAAATATGTACATGATCTACGTAGCACGCATCCCGGTATTGTCATGATGAAAGCAATTGCCAGGTCTCATGTATGGTGGCCTGGAATTGACTCTGATCTGGAATCATGTGTGCATCAGTGCAACACTTGCATGCAGCTAACTAAAGCACCAGCAGAATCGCCGCTGAGTCTGTAGTTGTGGCCATCTAAACCATGGTCCAGGATCCACATCGACTTTGTAGGTCCCTTCCTGGGAAAGATGTTGTTAGTTGTGGTGGATGCATATTCCAAGTGGATAGAGTATGTTGTGTCCCACTGGCAGGATATACCCACGAGTGGTGGCGGCACAGTAGTATACAGTCGGGATGGAGTACGTTGGAATAGGCAAGTCTATAGGTAACAAAGCCATGGATGAGGGTTTCAGCGGCAGATGAGCCGAGGCAGGGGCAGAGTCAGGCGATGTTCCGGAGGTGGAAATAGGTGGTCTTAGTGATGCTGCGGATGTGTGATCGGAAGCTCAATTCGGTGTCAAATATGACATCAAGGTTGCGAACTGTCTGGTTCAACCTCAGACGGATGCTAGGGAGAGGGTTAGAGTCAATGGCTAGGGAACAGAGTTTGTGGCGGGGCCTGAAGGCAATGGCTTCGGTCTTCCCAATATTTAGCTGGAGGAAATTTCTGCTCATCCACTACTGGATGTTGGACAAGCAGGAATTGGATAGATACTTAAATAGGAAACATTTTCAGGTCTATGGGGAAAGGGGAGAGTCTCCGCGATTTTAAAACTTCAGCCCACTGGGCCTCCAGGGAGGGTTTTGGCCGGGGGCATAATTGTCTTCCCGACATGGCAGTTGGCCGACAAAAAAACATGTCGGCAGCGGCAGTGAGTCCGCCCCTTTACGGGAAGCTCCACCGCCGTTTCAAGGACAGGTAGGAGAGAAAAGCAAGAGAAGAGACACAGATGAAATGAGACTCTTTCTTTCTTTATGTCCTTTCACTTGCTGTTTTAACAGAGGCATTATCCTGTTTAGTTTGAATTGGGTAGTGCCTCCATTAAAATTAATGACAAACTAATTTCATACAAACCCATCATACACTAATATTGAAAAAGCTTAATTTCAAGGTAAAGGATTGAAGCACAAAAAATAAGGAAATAGAAGAAAATAAATCATTCTTTTACAGGAGACATTTCTAAAGGACTTATTATTGGTGTTAATTATTTTTAATTGTTTCACTGTGGTATAAGAAGTCGCTCGACACTTCCGTGCTTCAACAATCAAGAACCAGATGATAGTTTCAATTTTGTAGCAGGTGTTTGTGAATCTTGGAAAGAAATGGAGGTTTAATTTTAAATAAACCACGATAATTCAGTCCAGTCTTATTTTAAAATGAGAACACACCACTTTTTTTCCCCATGCTTGGGTCCACTCAATCTATTATTTTAGAGATTCTCATTTGATTAATACTGACTTATTTCAACCAAAAATAATGTGTGCTGCAAGCTGGAGGCAGTTTGTTGAGCTATGCAGAAAATTATAACAAGTGTAGATTCTGACAGTTTTAGTAGTGCCCTAATGTAAGGGTCACATCTGCCTCTAGGTTGACTGCTCTCCCTGATTTCCAATGCACTGTGAACAGATTTGATTGCACACCTCATTGAGTGGTCAGTGAAGGCTGATCTTTGTTGACACATGTTGGAATTTACAATGTACATGGTAGAAACAGAAAATTGCTGCTAGTGAAGAAACTTTCTTGAGAACAATAAAGCCGAACTGAATTCAGCAAAGGAGGATCAACAAATTGATAAAGAAAGGGAAAATAGAATATAAAAGTAAACTAGTGAGAGACATAAAAACAGACTTTAAAAGCTTCTATAGGTATGTAAAAATGAAAAGATTAACAAAAGTAAATGTGGGTCCCATACAGGCTGAGACAGGAGAAACTATAATGGCGAATAAGGAAATGGCAGAGAAATTAAATAAATACTTTGTGTCTGTCTTCATGGAAGAAGATGCAAAAACCCTCGTGGAAATAGTGGCGAACCAAGGATCAAGCAAGAATGAGGAACTGAAAAAAATTAGTATTAGCAAAAAAATAGTACTGGAGAAATTAATGGGGCTGAAAGCCGATAAAATCCCTTGCACCTGATGACCTACATTGTAGGATTTTGAAAGAGGTGGCTGTAGAGATAGTGGCTGCATTGGTTGTCATCTTCCAAAATTCCTTAGGTTCTAGAATAGTACCTGTGGATTGGAAAGTAGCTAATGTAACCCGGTTATTTAAGAAAGGAGGAAGAAAAAAAACAGGGAACTACAGACAAATTAGCCTGACATCAGTAACATAGAAACATAGAAAATAGGTGCAGGAGTAGGCCATTCAGCCCTTTGAGCCTGCACTGCCATTCAATGAGTTCATGGCTGAACATGCAACTTCAGTACCCCATTCCTGCTTTCTCGCCATACCCCTTGATCCCCCGAGTAGTAAGGACTACATCTAACTCCTTTTTGAATATATTTAGTGAATTGGCCTCAACAACTTTCTGTGGTAAAGAATTCCACAGGTTCACCACTCTCTGGGTGAAGACGTTTCTCCTCATCTCGGTCCTAAATGACTTACCCCTTATCCTTAGACTGTGACCCCTGGTTCTGGACTTCCCCAACATTGGGAACATTCTTCCTGCATCTAACCTGTCTAAACCCATTAGAATTTTAAACGTTTCTATGAGATCCCCTCTCATTCTTCTGAACTCCAGTGAATACAAGCCAGTTGATCCACTCTTTCTTGATATGTCAGTCCCGCCATCCCGGGAATCAGTCTGGTGAACCTTCGCTGCACTCCCTCAATAGCAAGAATGTCCTTCCTAAAGTTAGGAGACCAAAACTGTACACAATACTCCAGGTGTGGCCTCACCAAGGTCCTGTACCACTGTAGCAACACCTCCCTGCCCCTGTACTCAAATCCCCTCGCTATGCCTCGGGTTCTTTTCAGGCTACAGCTGGAGACATTTGTGGACTTTTTCAGCAAGCAACACATTGCTGCATTAGACAGGTCACTGAAGCCCTGTACACAATCAGGAGGGACTTGATCAGCTTTCCTATGACCAGGGGGGCACAGAGTGAGAGGGCTCTAGGATTCTCCAGAATTGCAAACTTCCCCAAGGTGCAGGGAGCAATAGACTCTACGCACATCGCGATATGAGCACCTTTTCAGGATGCTGAGGTTTTCAGGAACCGCAAGGGATTCCATTCCCTGAATGTCCAACTGGTTGTTGACCACCAGCAAATTATACTGGCAGTGAATGCTCAATTTCTAGGCAGCATCCATGATGCTCACATCCTGCGTGAGAGCACTGTATCTGACTTGTTTAACAATGAGCCACAAGGTCAATGCTGGATGCTTGGTGATAAAGGATACGGCCTCTCCACCTGGCTGATGACCCCCCCGCGTGACACCCACACCAAGGCCGAGAGGAGATACAACGAGAGCAACAGAGAAACTCGCAATATCGTGGAGAAAACCATTGGAGTGCTGAAGCAGTGCTTTGGATGCCTGGACCACTCAGGAGGCGAGCTCCAATACCACCCTGAGCAGGTAGCTCAATTCGTGGTGGTGTGCTCCATGCTGCACAACTTGGTTATCAGAAGGGGACAAGAATTGCCTGATGAATCTGACAGTCCACCTCACGAGAGAGAGGAAGAGGAGGATGAGAATGCGGACGCCGACATCGGCCAAGACAATCAGGCTGACGCTGATGCCCCTGCCCCCCTGCCCCCCTGTAGACAGCATGAAAGGGCCCAAAGTGACATGATAGCTGCAAGAGCCTTATGTCAGGAGCTCACCAATGATCGCTTTGCCTGAAAGAACGTTGGTGTTATTTACAAGGCTGACACACTGCAGGGTGTGCAGGTCATACATCAATGGTGGGCATCACCTTGGTGACAGTTAAAGTTTAATTTGATTGAAGTTAAGTGTAATTATAACCTTTGATGTAAAGGAATCACCAGCGTATAATGGTGCAGCTATCTGAGCCAATGCAAGCTTTGATAAATAAAAAACATTTAAACTGAACATTGGTCTGAAATCATCAATATTTCTGTACAAAGCAACCCTTCCCCGTCCCCCCGTCTCCCCCTGCCGCTTCTCCTCCCCACCTCTACACCTTCCCCTTCCCCTCCTGACTCCAAGCCGCCTGGCCGAGGAGCTCCTCAGGCGATGCTTCATTGGGGGGGGTTGATGGCCAAGGCACTGCTTGGACGGATAAGGGAGAGGACGGTCCTGAGGTGGGAATGTGGTCCTGAGGTGGGAACGTTCTCCGAGCCAGAAGTAAGATGTTACTCCTGGCTCTCATGTGTGGTTGGCAACGGGGGTGCGGCACCTTGGGGTGCAGTGTTGCACTCCTGGACCACTGGGAGCCCTCTGCTTAGTGCCAACTATGTTCCTGGTGCTTAGTAGGCTTTTTGTTACTGGTGAATTTCCATCGTTCCTCCCACAACAGCCAGACAAGCATACACCACAGCCACACACGCTTTCAGTGCCTCTGAGCTCACTATCTCTCTGTCTCCTCTTCTGTGCATGTCATGATGACCCTTGACCTCCTGAATCGCAGGAATCGAGTGTTGCCATGCCATTGTTAAGGACGGACACACTTTACGGCAGAAGGTCAAAAAAATTTAATGCTACCGCCCATTTGATATCGCTCATGGTAACACCCATTTTCAAAAATGCAAACTAAGTGTTTTGAGAATGGCGAGAAGCCGATGATCTGAAAACCCTTTTTTAATGCCCACGCCATAACGTCCATTTTTGGGCCCTATATTCTAGGCCTATATTTTTATTAACTTCAAAAATTTTATATCCTTACAAATCACCATTAAACTTATCTATCCTCGGTTTTCAAGATGCTGCGGTTAACGCCGGGTGCACCCCGGGTCCGACCTGGGTCTGACTACTTTTTACTGCCGTGGTCCCAGGCGGACGCTATGCTTGAACGTTCCACCCAGGGTGCTAGCGCAGTGTTGCATGAGGATTGACATGAACCAAATTATCATAACTCGTGTGGGTGCTAAGTTTTAGTGCCGCATTAAAAACAATGCCAAAATTTCCCACAGAACTAAATTTTTTTTCCTCGTTTAGCGCCAAAAAACTAATTTTAGTGTTTTACCCAAGCGCTAAAATGTCGCAAACTCCTCGGAAATCCAGCCCACTGTGTGGAAGTTTCTGGATTTCTGATCTTTCAATTAGTATTGCAGAGTCTCGGTATTGTGCGAAAGGTTATTCAGGAAATATATTCTGCTCCTTCGTGGTATCATTACCAGCAAGAAATTTGCATGAATCATAAGAAATTTCATGCAGAGCAAAATAGAGTTATAGATGGTTGAGAACTGGTATGCCCACTCAAGCATACCTTAAAACATTGGCACAATGCCATTAGCAGTACAAATGAAACTTCAGTGGTTTTTGAACATCATCTGAATTGCTAAATTAAATTTAAATTTCATTACTTTCTCCAAATTTACTACTATTTATTATATTCATTATATTCAACCAGTGCCATTAACAATTAAAGTTATGTTGTAAAGGGGGAACCATTATCTTTTTCTGAGAGCAGTTTTCCCCTGAATTATTTGTGGTACGAGAGCAGAAAGCTGAGGGTACACGGCACTGTCATTTAATTGCAGTAATTTATGTTAATCTTCAGCCACCTCAGGTAAAAAAAAACAGAAAAGCCTCGCAGGAAATTCAGCTGCAGTGTGATTCAAGAGTAGAATGGAGGAAAAGGATGAGCATCCATTTTCCTTCATCTAATAACCACTTTTCAGATGCTATTTGTGCGCTAAAACCAGGAAAACGGATGTAAGGATGTTGTCCATGACATGAAGACAACATCTGGGCTATTAAAATATCACAAAATAATCACATTATTACAAAAAATGTATTATTTCTCGTCCACATAATGTCAAAACAATCGGGCTGATTTTTATCATCACCTCCTGGGTGGTAAACTGGAGGAGCTGATCGGTCACTTGTTATAGAAACTGCCCGATGTTTATTTACAAATAGAAATGAAAATCAGTCGGGTTCTTGGGCAGTGAAGGTGAAAATTACTGTCATTACCTCAGGAACAAAAAATGGCACAAAATCCCTTCATAACTAAACTTTTGAAATTCCCTCCTTAAAATGCCAATCATCCTCCTTAGAGATAGAAAGAAAAACATGATGCCCTCTGTCATGTATCTTACATTATTATATATAACTGTATCCCAACATGCTATACATGACTGTAATAAGATATGACCTGTAACCACCAGCATACCTTACCATCAGGGGTACACTTGCAAGAGACAGGTATATAAGGGCAGGTCTCAGGCAAGTGCAGTATTCCAGAGCTGTGAAATAAAGGTGTAGGTCCAGAGTGACCTTGACTTCACTACTTGCCTCGTGTGAATCTGTACTGAGGGGACAGGACTTTACAGTGGCGACAGGTTACGGGATTACAGAATTCACAGAATGGCGAACAACGGATGAGACAATTGGTAGGACTTTATAGAAAGGCTCCAGCAAAGCTTTGTAACCAAAGACTGGTTAGGCGACGATAAGGCAGACAAGAGAAGAGCCCATCTCTTGACCAGCTGTGGCTCGAAAACATACGCTCGAATGAAGGATCTGTTGGTATCCGAGAAACCAGCAAGCAAGTCGTTTGAAGAATTGAGCACACTGGTAAGAGACCACCTGAAGCCAGCGAGCAGCCTACACATGGCCAGACATAGGTTCTACAACTACAGACGCTGCATGGGCCAGAGCATACCCGACTTCGTGGCGGAACTTCGGAGGTTGGCTAGTTTATGTGAGTTCTCCGATGAAATGAGGAGAGAAATGCTGAGAGACTTTTTCATCGAAGGAATAGGCCACGCAGGCATATTCCAACAGCTCAAATAGACTAAGAACCTGACCTTAGAGGCAGCAGCAGTGGTTGCACAGACATTTTTGGTAGGGGAAGAAGAAACGAGGTTGATTTACAATGCAGGTACGACAACTAACGAAATATTGGAACAAGAAGTTCACAGCACTAAACAAGCTGCTACACCCACACACAGACAAAACCAGCAGAACAAGCTCTCGACGGCAAGCAGTGGCAACAGGAGCCATCAAGGGCCACAGGAACGGCCGTCACAACTCATCAACTACAAACTGAGAGAAGTTCAAGAGAGATCAGCCAGACGCAGCTCATTCTTTGGGAACACTTTGAACAATGAAACAGGTCTGTGCTGGAGGTGTGGGGGTGGACACTCGTCAAGGGGATGTCGTTTTCAGCAGGCTGTTTGCAGGAACTGTGAATATACAGGGCATTTGGCCCGTATGTGCAAATAAACGGCAGCTCGGCTGGTATACGAATCGGATGGGTCGGAAAGCGGACCAGAAGACGGTGGGGACAGTACCTGGGACAGCGATGTACAGCGTGTCAACACGATCAATGGCCGCTGCTCCTACGACAGGACATCTCCTATAATGATGAGGGTCCTACTCAACGGGATATCTGTCAACATGGAGCTGGGTACGGGAGAGAGTCAATCTCTCATGGGCGCTCAACAATTTGAACAACTGTGGCCGCATAAAAGAGACAGACCAAAACTCACAAGGGTCGACACCAAACTAAGGACCTATACCAAAGAAATCGTACCAGTCCTCGGCAGCACCATGCTCTCTGTCACACACAAAGGGACAGTGAACCGACTTCCCCTGTGGATTGTCCCCGGAGACCCCCCAGCAGTGCTGGGGAGAAGCTGGCTGGCAAAACTAAACTGGAAATGGGATGATGTCCATGCCATGTCATTAGAGGAATGGACCTCCTGCTCAACAGTTATAAAGTGATTTGAACATCTCTTTCAGCCAGGTGTGGGCACTTTCAAAGGGGCCAAAGTCAAAATCTACATCACACAGGATGCTGGACCGGTCCATCACAAGTCCAGAGCTGTACCCTATGTGATGAGGGAAAAGATTGAACACGAACTAGAAAGGCTTCTGCGGGAAGGCATTATATCACCTGTGGAATTTAGCGACTGGGCAAGTCCCATCGTCCCAGTCATGAAGCCTGACGGATCCGTACGAATCTGTGGGGACTACAAATCTACCGTAAACAGAGTCTCCCTGCAGGACCAGTACCCGCTGCCCAGAGCGGAGGACTTATTTGCCACATTGGCTGGAGGTAAACTTTTCTCAAAATTAGACCTCACATCTGCGTATATGACGCAAAAATTGACCAAGGAATCCAAGCTACTCACCACCATCAACACACATCGAGGCCTTTTCATGTACAATCGATGCCCATTCGGCATCAGGTCGACAGCTGCCATATTCCAGCACAACATGGAGAGTCTGCTCAAGTCCATTCCGGGGACGGTTGTATTTCAAGACGACATACTTATCATGGGCAGGGACACCGACTCCCATCTCCGTAATTTGGAGGACGTACTAAAGCGGTTGGATCGGGTAGGCCTACGAGTCAAGAAATCCAAGTGCCTGTTTCTCGCACCCGAGGTTGAATTTTTGGGCAGAAGGATTGCCGCTGATGGAATCCGCCCAACAGAGTCCAAAACAGAAGCAATTCGCCTGGCACCCAGGCCCCGGATTGTCTCAGAACTGCGCGCCTTTCTCAGGCTACTCAATTACTTTGGGAACTTTATGCAGAACTTAAGCACGCTGCTGGAGCCTCTCCACGTGCTACTCAGGAAGGCGTACGATTGGTTTTGGGGGGACGCCCAGGAACGCGCCTTCAATAAGGCACAAAACCTTCTGTGTTCCAACAGTGTTTTGACTTTCTTTGACCCAGGTAAAAAGCTAGTTCTCACATGCAATGCATCAGCGTATGGGGTCGAGTGCGTTTTGCAACATGTCAATAATGCGAGCAAATTACAACCCATAGCTTCTGCCTCCAGGTCACTTTCGCGGGCGGAGCACGGGCACGGAATGGTAGAGAAGGAGGCGCTCGCGTGCGTGTACGGTGTCAAAAAGATGCACCAATACCTTTTCGGGGCCAAGTTCACATTAGAAACCGACCACAAGCCCCTCACGTCCCTCCTATCTGAGAGCAAGGCAATAAACGCCAACGCCTCGGCGCGAATTCAACGGTGGGCACTCATGCTGGCATCCTACGACTATACCATAAGGCACAGACAGGCACAGACAACTGTGCCGACACGCTCAGCAGGCTACCCCTGGTGACCACGGAAGGGTCTGACGAACAGGACTGTGAGATAGTCATGGCAATCAATGCCTTTGAGTCCACAGGTTCGCCGTAGTCGTAGTTGCATTTTCAAAGTCGATCAAATGCACCATTTTAAACTCGAGCACAACCTCCACCACTGTGGAGAGCCGCGTAACCATGTTTGCAACGCATGGAATCCCTGACATATTAGTCAGTGACAATGGTCCGTGCTTCACCAGCGCAGAATTCCAAGACTTTATAATTGACCACGGCATAAATCACGTCAAGATGGCACCGTTCAAGACGGCCTCCAACGGCCAGGCGGAGAGAGCAGTGCAAATCATTAAACAAGGCATGCTTAAAATCCAAGGTCCCAAGCTGCAGGGTCGCCTGTCGCAACTGCTCTTGGCATACAGATCTCGTCCGCACTCACTGACTGGGATCCCCTCCGCGCAACTGTTGATGAAAAGGACTTTAAAAACAAGGCTCTCATTAATCCTCCCAGACATGCACGAAATCGTTGAAGCAAAGCGCCGTAAGCTGACTGAGTACCATGACAGAAATTCGAGGGGGAGATGGAATGAGATAGGGGACAAAGTGTTTGTACTAAACTGTGGCAGGGGTCCCAAATGGCTTGCAGGGACAGTAACGGGCAAGGAAGGAAACAGGCTACTGGTAGTACAAATGGACAATGGCAAAACCTGCCGGAGGCATGTAGACCAAGTCAAAAGCAGATTTACCAACAACACTGCAGAACCATAGGCAGACTACAATGTGGAACTCGCACCACACCTGGTGGACAGACAGAAGGAACAACCTGAGGAAAGGGCAACCCCAACCGACAGCCCAGGCGAGTCAACAACAATCACACCAATCGAAACAGACAGCCCAGGAGAGATACCAGCAACCACACCCAAAGAAAAACAGACACGAAGGCAAACAACTGAACCACAACTCAGATGCTCCACGCGAGAGCCTAGAACACCTGAGAGACTGAACTTGTAAAGACAATAAGACCTTGGGGGAGGGTGATGTCATGTATCTTACATTA